>NW_010433823.1:11481-12655 GCF_000710305.1 Buceros rhinoceros silvestris | reverse complement strand
CCCTGCCACCGGTTCACTGTTCCCAAGTGCACAAGTCCCGAGGAAAGCTTTTCTAACGGCAGGAGCGCAGCAAACCTGCGGGTTCTGTATCCTCAGCCATTTGCTGGAACATTTCATTACGTTCAAGTTAATACTAATTGTGTTTTCCATGAGCTCCGTGCCAGCGCACAGCGGATCTCCGTGAGGTTTTACAGACCCAGTTCCAGGTCTTCCAGCTCCTGGAGGAGAGCAGCTGCTTTCTGGATCTTCTCCAGCTAGAACAAAAAAGCACAAATGTCACAGATGCCATTTGTTATCCCACAGAAGCCGAATGCCTGCACACATCCTCACCGTACCTGATTCTTCTCTAGCTGTTTACCAGCAGCCGCTTGTTCTTTCAGCTGCTCGATTGCCTTTAGTTTCTGCAAAGAGAAGCACAAAGTCCACACGAACTCAGAAACGCCAGCGAGCCAAGAACAGAACAGCAGGCTTGGAAGTTCTTGCGCTGGCCGCTGCCGGGTGTGCCAGAGGCAGGTCTCAGGACGCAAAACACGTTCCACTTGAGCATCTCCAGAGTCCCCCACCAGTAACAGACATTTCCTTTGAGATCACAACTGAGAGAACAGGAGCGCTCCCTGGTCTCTGGAACATCCCCGAGGGGCTGGGTCCAGACTCAGAAGTGACTCCTCCACTATCACTACCCCTCCTCACCACACCTCCTCCTTGGAAAGCCTGAATATTAACCCAAAGAGAGGCCACGAAAAGCAGGAGGTGGCCACAAGAAAAGAGCCCTGATGGATGATGCGGAAAGAGGAGAGATTTTCTATAACCTGAACCAAACAACTTCCGTTCTGAAATCATTTAACCGAAGAGTCTCCAAGGCTGGCAGTGAACTTTGCACTCAGATTAGTCAGAGGCTGGGGAAGAGACCGGAACCACGCAGCAGGATCCCTTCTCAGATCCAAGACCCAAGGAACGAGCAGCCCTCGTGAACACCCCTGAGCTGCACCCCTGCCCGTGGTTGTGAGGACTGGGTGCACAGGCACCAGCACCCGCACCAGCAGAGGGGAGCCTCTGGAGCACCTGCCTGCCTCCAGTAAGACCCGGGGCCGTGTGGCGGGGGTGACCTCTGCGGCTCCATGGGACGCGAAAGCCAAGGCGGTTGGTTTAGGATTCGGGAAGCTCCTGTCTCTGT
>NW_010433823.1:0-11049 GCF_000710305.1 Buceros rhinoceros silvestris | reverse complement strand
CAGTGCTCCGCGGAACACTCGGAGGGGCTGAGGGCTGCCTGCACTCCTGCTTCGCATCAGCTTTGGCCTCCTGTAGGCAAAGACAATAAACACGTTATCTAGAAAATTCCATGGGTTTCAAAGGGACTGAAAAGTGACTTTAATCATTTTAAGGGATCCATTTACTGTTTCCTCTCTCGCTACTTTGGTGGTGTACTCCAAACTTTGTAAGTGACTTGCTTTGATGTGTGACATGACCTGTATATGTGCTTTCCATGAAAAGAGGGTCATCTGCAACAACTCACGTGCTCTTTCATGTTTAATTTCTACTTCCTCGAGACACCAACCCCACACAGCACAGGGAAAACACCAGTAATGAGGAGAGGACAAGCACATGCACAAATACTTTATGGTATTTGTGGTGGGTCATTCTCCCTGAGGAGGAAGGAAGGGCTCAAAACCAGAGTAAGAAATTCTTTAGATCTTATTTTAAAAAGTTACTGCTTCAGAAGTTTTAGGCACTGGAAGGCTAACAGCGAAAGGTGACTTTTATCTGTGCAGCCACAGAGCAGTGAGTGAAGAGGTGACACAGAACAGGCTGTCTCTGGTAACGCCCCTCAGCCCCTAAGTCAGCACAAGCCTGTTCTTACCTCTCACCTAAACCACGTGCAGATTATCTGAAGGGGAAAGGTCAGAATTACTTGGTCTTGACACCAACTTCAGCCAACATTCACAGCAACTAACCAAGGCTGTTATTTGAAGTCATCCTTTTGTACCCGCCTTAGTGTGGCTGAAGTCTGTCCCCTGCCCACCCCTTCATGGGCACGAGACATGTGGAGCATGCTCGCTCAAACGGTCACTGCTCCGAGACCGACTGGTGCCATCCATGAAGAACGATTACCATCACCCTTGAAAGACCCACTTCCGCAGTACCTGTTTAGCAGCTTTCTTTGCTTCATGTTTCCTCTGATTTTTGAGAGCTGTTTTAGAGAGCGGCTTATCACTGCTGCCCGGCTGCGGCTTCATATTCTGGGGTGGCTCATCCTCATGCTGCAGGAAACACAAAATTCACAGTTAGGAAACCCCTGTTCCACGTCAGCAAGTGAAGAGGGCACAGAAAACCTAACAGTGAACACCCAAACCTAAAGACAACACACAGATGAACCATAGGCAAAGAGAAGGAAACAGGAAAGAAGAAAAAGAAGTATGTGCCCTTTCTCTTCTGAGTAGCCGCAGACGGTGTCTACAGCGTCCACAGGGTTTCCAACTCATCCAGTCTCAAGTTTGGATGGGACTATCCCATATGAGCCAAGATTTAATGGATTTCTGATAAAAATCACAAAACCATCATGTTTTCTGTCTCAGAGGAATAAGCCAGCACAGAATGACTGAATCTGGGCATTGTGCTTTCACTGACAACTTTTTAACCCAAACTCCCAGGGACAGGAAAGGAAAAATGGGTTGTTGGGAGGGGAGATGGGGTGGGGGGAGACATTCAGTCTTTCGGGTTTTTAATAAAACACTTAACAGAGGAGGTGGGTTGTTTTATTGCATTACTGTGACTACATTTCCTGCCCATATAAGAAAACAGCGTTATGTCACTTAATGCTCCTTCCTCTGCTCGGTGACCACTTGTGAAACCAGCCATTAGCAGGATTATCAGTGTCCTCACAAGCAGAGCAGCAGTCTTCCTGCAAAATCACAGGGCTCAAAATCAAAGCTCTCCCAGGCTTCAAACATCAAGAGAGCAACTTTTAAATGTAATTAGTTGCTAGTCAGCCTACAGAAAAGAAACTAATTAGACAAGTAGGTCACTATGCTGAAACCTGCTAAAACCTCTTGCTAACAGTCGAATCTCTTTCTAGCAAGTAAATGCACCTAAAAATAAAAAATAACTAAAGAAAGGGCTGTGGGGAGGACAGTCTGTCCTTCTGCCTAGCTGGGCTTAGACTGGTAAGTCAGGTCACTCACACTTGTTAAGACAGATGCTTGTTCTTAACTAGAGCATCCAGTTTCACCATGAGCCACATTTCCAGCACACGCTGCAGAGAGTGGTGTTACAGCTTGCAGATGACTTTGCACAAGAGAGCACGGGGAGCAAAGCAGTTGCGGTTTCCCAGCACACATTGCTGACACTCTGCTTGCTGTTTGCGGAGAGGATTAACAAGAGAGCCTCTCAAAACCCCACAGTGCTGCTGCCAGTCTGACTGCTCTCCTAAGCCTCAGCCAGCAGCAAAGCAGCAGAACACACCGATTCAGCTCACACACTAAGCTGCCTACTTACAAGCTTGGAACTTGCCACGGGTTTGTTCCTCAGGGCCGGGGGCCTGTACGCCTGAGCAGGCTTTGTCTCAGCGCTGGGCAACTCGCTTGGAACCGCCTGGTATTTTACCGTTTTGGCCGGGAACGCTCCATCCAGGAAGGGCTGCCAGGAGACCTGCCACATCTCCTCGTTTAGCGGCACCTCGTAGCTGTGGAGCAGCGAACCCGTGTAGTGCCATATCTTGTAGCCATTGCTGACGCGCAGCCTGGGAGCGCACGTCGCTGTCACAATATGTTCTCCATCGGGACACCAAGCGAAGTACGTGGAATCCGAGGCTACTGGTTTGGAAATGAGTTTGTAGTTTTTAACGTCCCACACTTCCATCTGCCCCCGGAGATTTCCAAATCCTGCCAGCACCAGGATGTGTCCGTGGGGACTGTAGTAGGCAGCATTGCGAGGGCCAGTTCCAAAATCAAACACGGGGTCACATTTCAGGTTAAAGACCGTTGCTTTGGCAGGCATGAAACCATACACCACACAGAATTCCAGAGAACTGGGGCTCCAAACAACATCGTAAATAGGACCATTTTTCGCTAAAGGAAAAGGAAAACGCCAGCTGCTGTTAGGAGGCCGTACCTTTCCAGTGCAAGCAAAACCACCACCAACAGCAATTCTCAACACCACGCTTTGCCAAAACGCTGTGATCTGGTTGTGAACAGTGAAGACAAACTCTGCTAACAAGAGCTGGAAACCACCTTCTGTCTTCTGATATTTGCAGTAACAGCTGCAACCATTCCAAATTACCTCTGGGGGGTCAGCATCGGCACTTTTACAGGAAGCATTTTTTCATGTAAAAAATGCCTTTTTTTTCCTCCTCATTATTCAAGTATGATCTCTTGGGACCTTCTCAAACTGTCCCACTGGAAACCTGCAAAACCAGGAATTTTTATACCAGCCAGATACTAGTTCCTCTATTGCAGAGCTCAGCTTTGTAGAGAAAAATCAATCTAAGCTACCTTTGGACCATACCCACACACAGTATTTTATGAGACAGATTTTGAAGTGAGAGAGCACACAAAAAACGGTTTTACACACACTGATTAAAAGCTGATGTTGTTAGAAGCTACTCTCGGGGTTAGAACTTTGAGAGATCCTGAAGAACTATTAACTAGTGATGGAAATGCATGTAAAATGTACCAGGGGCAAATAAACTCCATCAGTCCCTGCAATGTCTCCCCACCTGGATATCTCCACCTGTATCTCGGACACTAGCCAAGGGCGTTCCTGACAGTCCTGACATCTGGAGTACTGAATTCTCTCTTCTAAGGATTCCTTCACTACACGAACAAAAACCCCTCGACACAGGACACAAAAGCCAGTGGAACAGCAGCTCCCACCATCAAGAGCTACAAGACAATGAAAAGACGCCCGAGAGCTACTCACGGAGCTGTACAACAGCGCTTTCTCCGTTCGTGGCGATGTAGTGCAGGGTCTGCTCTCCGTAGTACGAAGCGCCTGTTTTATCCACCTCGGTGCTGGCGATCACCAGCACAGCAGTGGCTGGCAGGACAGACAGACAAGTTACTGCTGACTACACAAACTGCTCGTCAGAACACCACCAGCAGCGAGAATCAGTTGCTGATGAACTCTAGTTTGTAGCTTGTGTAACAGGGCTATTACCGGTCTCTTCTGAACTTAAATATCCCTAAACGTTAACCAAAGCAGAACAGATTCCCGTCTCAAGGGAGCGGCGTAAGCCAAGCCCGTGCATTCACCACGGAACTACAGGGGAGCGAACGTGCTTCTGCAGCCGTAGAAAAACCACTTCTCTAAGGCAGGAACCAAGCACCCTGATCTGCCCTCGAAGAAAAGGTTTCATCCACAGCTCCCGTACATCTGCTTTACCCCAAACCATGTGCCCTCGTGCTGTTTCTACACGAGCGTCACACGCTCCCTGTGTCCCAAACAATGGGAGTTGGTTTTTACAAGATTACTCTGGCACAGCTCGTTGCTAACAAAGAGCAAAGCACAGAGAAGACTGTGCGAGTTTGCCCAACAGCGACACGCCTGTGAAAACACAATTCTACAGATTAAGAACAGTCTGTGCTCTGGTATAACCTTATGTTTACAGTCTAAATACATTATCATCACATAATGCAAAATTAAATTGGAATTTGCTATTCAGCTGCACAATTTACCGACAAGTAGAATGTTCTCAGTTACAATACAGGAAACCATGGAAGTCAGCACAGGAAAGTCAGAGCCGGTACCTGAGGGTAACCAGCCTCGTCACCCTAATGCTGCACTGGCATGAAGAGCTGTCTTCTACATTGATCCGCTCACGTGAACGGAAGGCAAAACCGAGGCAGTAACCAAAGCCATGCACCCCAGACGAGTGGAATGTCACGGTGTAAACACACAGCTGCTGTACTGTACCTTTCTTGTTCCACAGCATCGTCACCTTGTCAGATTTAAAGAAGCTCTTGTTGGCAAGCGCAGACTGAGGGCCGCCGAAGCTGGGGTACTGGTAGAGGCGAACGAAGGAGGGTGCGCCTTTACTGCCCGGCACGTACACGGCCACCTGGAAGAGAGCCACCACCCCTCCCTGCACAGGGCGCTCCTGGCAGCGGGGGCCTGTTCACCTCCAGCAGGTCGTTCTGAAGCGACAGCGATTCGCTGAAGGGAACCACCACCAGCAGTACCTTGGTCGGCTGTGCTCCTGGAGACAGCACGAAATCGTTAACCTTCTGCAAATGCAGCTTATTCGCAATAGTATCTGAAAAAAACCAAACACGTCACAGACGTGGTGACATTAGGGACAAACCACGCCAGCCTGGATTACTTAACTGTACTTTCCACAGGTCTGTACCATGGAAAATAAAGGACAGCATGCATCATGATAAAGGACTTATTTTACTAGACAAACAACCGTCCCTTTCCCATCTCATCACACATTTTTATTACACCAGCTGGAACCAAGCCTAGGTCTGAAATGTGGCATCGAGCACTTGAAGCTCAGACAGCGAGGATGCTCCTGAGCCCCACGTGAACACAGCTCTTGCTTTAGGGACAGCACAGTGTTTTCATCGTGTCTGTGCTGACCTCGGAGGAAGCAGCACCCGTCTCGTCCTGGTGACACGCACCAACACTCAGCGCGGGGTTCTCCCCTCACACCCTCACTGGATGCCTCTTCCTCTTAGAGGTGCTCGTACAGGCCTGCTCTGGGCTGAGCATCGGCCCTTTCCACTAACACCCGATGGGGAGATGCATATCCCCAAACCGCATGCACAGCAGCCACCACCATCCCCGCTCCAGCCAGGACGCCTGCGCTGAGCACCAGCCTTGTGCTGGAACAGACATTCTGCGCCTCCTGAACATCCGCAGGGAGACTGCATCTCTCACAGGCTGTATTTCCGGCTCACAGAATAATTCTTGTGTCAGCTTTATATTTAAAACAAAGCAAAAAACCACCAAAGCCCCAAACCACACGCCACTGTTCTCCCCCCAGCAGGTTTCTTTTATTCCTTTAAATTTTTGTTCCAGTTGATTTTTGTCTTCCTGCTTTTTCTTGCCCTTTTCTCTTTCAACCTCTGTTGACTCCAAACATTCTACCACTAGTAGGAAATTTCCTTAAAAAAAAGCTTTAGTTTCACAGCTTCATTTCTTGTCATCCGTACAAATTTTCACATCTTTTTCCAATTCTCAGTAGTTCATGGACAGAACACACACAACCCAAAGAAGTAATCACAGGTCTCTATTGACAATTTCCTGCCTCTCATTAAACAAGAATTAAAGAATCAGGCTTCTTTAATTAGAAATTAGATGCCTTCCATACTGGATAAGCCACTGAAAAGATACACACATGAAAACATACTTCATTAAAACATAACGATTCTGAATTCCAAACTCCAGTAGAGTTCAGGCACTATTTAAAATAAAAAGGAAGCAAAAGAAGGCATCAGGAAAAAATTTGAAAACAAAGTGGCCCCCCAGAAGCAGCAGCCTGTATAGGATGCAATGAAAGGTGCAGAAATACTTGCGTACTGAAGTTGTTGTGTTCAAAGAAGTGCACTTCGTTGTTGACGTTCCTGGCACAAACGCTTTCATCATCTGCCCAGCAAGGACACCTACAGGTAAAGGAAAAGAATCGCAAACACTGAGCGATGCTCGTCTTCAGCAGTCTAAGATTTCTTCCTCCATTTCTAAAGCCAAGGGAGTTCCAACATGATCCAGTGCTTCAGCGGACAACTGGCAGACTGCCCCGTAAAGAACGTACAGCTAGACCCTGTTCCTGTGTCCCCGCTTCCTCTGCGGCACTGAACAATAGCGAATTTATACAAGAAGTATATAACAAACCGCCAGCTCCCAGGGACACTCAAAGGACAGGCACTTGCCTTCAGCTAGGGACAGGCTACCTACTCATGGGTGGCTCCAGCTCCACCCAGATCAGATTTAGGAGACCACATGTGAACAACTAGCACCTGGAAATCTATTTACCAGTTCTGCATCTTCTTCTGGATGAAGGACTTCAAACATTTGCCCGTTTTCACATCGTGAAGCTGAAGGTTGGGCGCTCCTGCTGTGCCGTCTTTGGCGGCTGCAAGGAAAACAGGTGTTACAGCAGCGGTCTCCAGGATCAGCCCTGCTCCACCACCACAATGTTCCTTCTCAGCAATCTGCAGGAAAGCGAACAAACAGAATCTCCTAACCCACCCCCTGCTCCAGGGGTAAACCCTGGGCTGCTACTCGCTGTACCTGGTAAGGTAATTCCTCCCGAGTCCTTCCGCCTGCAACAAGCGCCAACACCTGGAAACGCTGAGCTTCTGCTCCCAGCGCAAGACCAGGACCACCAGCACTAGCACAGCTTTTTTAATGCCTGTTTTCCACCCAAATCAAGAGCTCTCCTCTTGGCAAACAGCAGAGGTACGTTCTCTACCCCCGTGCTTCATTCTCGCCAGAAGGCAGCGCACCTCGTCCATCACGCTGCGTCACACCTCTATCTGCAAGCCAGGCAAATGGTTCTGCTGGTTTTAAACTCCCTGTGCCCTCCTGTTTGCAGTGCTGCTGCTGGCACTGCCCAGTCCCACCCTGCAGCCTGTCCAGAGTCTTCCCCCACGCCCAGCCTCTGCCCAGCTCTGTCTCGGGAAGCAGTTGCACCGTCAGACGCACAACTGCAGCAAGACTGAGACCGTACCCAAACCAGGAGCGTGAGCTCTGCAGAGAGATGGAGGAGAGCACGAAGCACCCTGGGCAGTGGAGAACGCTCAAGCCAGCGATGCCTCATGGAGGACATGACTACCCTGAGACAGCTTGCCTTGAATAAACACTGCCCGAACAGCACCCGAATCAGACACGCTCTTGGCACTACGACCAGTTAGCGGATTTGAGACAGGCGAGATTTACCTCACAGAGCAACAGGGGGTTCCTGCGCTCCAGCCGACGTGTTTGCAGGAGCAGTCGGTACCAGAGGCTTGCAGGGGATGGCACCCCTCCCACCCCTGCTGCGTACCTGATCACCCACCCAACGTTCTGTGCCCTTTCTGCACTACCCATCCAGCCACTAAATACCCTGCAGTGACAAATCAGGCAAGGGGAGGAGCACAAACCGTACTGGACCGCGCAGTGACCTCAAGTCCTCCTCCGCTGGTGAGATACTCACTGGTGTAGGCCTGCCACGTGGCCAGAACGCTGTTCTTTGGCGAGAACTCAAGACAAACCGTCTTTGGAAGATCAAAGGAACGCAGCAGCCCAGCACTGGTGACATTCACGATATTTACCCTGGAACCAGAAGATGCTGTTTCAGTTAAAACAGGGTTAGAATAGGTAATTCCTAGCCAAGGGACCTTTTCACTTCTTTGGCTCTCCTGGATCTGCCAAGGTAGCAAAATCAAAGAGCTTTGTTTGCCTCTTGCTTTTACAGTATTTTTGCAAGAACACATTTTAAATCCAGGCACTCAAGACTAAGAGAATGTAACTGAAAGCACCAATCAGAACACATCACAGCTTTTTACCTAAAACACGTCACCTCTGATTCAGAGACAAGATCCGCTCTATCTGCAGAGAGTCAGCCCACGTTTTCACAGTGCTACAAGCTGAGCCGCAGCCAAGAGACAAACTCTAACTGAATGAAAACACACACTTATCCCACCCCTCTTTCACAGGTCACCTACTTGTAAGGATAGAACCGTTAGGATTTGGGCTTTCTGAGGCTGGAGGATGCAGGGAGTCACAGACAACAACAGGCAAAGAGCAGGTGGCTGAACAGGCAGGGTCAGACGGCACCTCTGAGTGACGTGTTCCAAAGACCTGCCACAGACAGGATCCACAGGAACAGGAACGACCTCGTGGAGACATGCCCAAGCCACTGCTGTTCTCAGAAGGGGCGTTAGGAGCCTGTTCCTCATCACCTCGCTACCTGCTCCCCTCAGAGATGAAGGGAGGTGGGCAGCCCCAGAGCAGAGGCACGGCAGGACAGGGGAGATTTGCCGTTTGGAATATTCTCATTCCCCGTGCAGGAACCCAGAAGTACAACCTGGTGGTTTGAAAAATGTTACTCCCCACAAACATTTTCTGGGAGTGGATCTTTCCAATTGACAAAAATAAAGTTTTTAATAAAAAATGTAGAGTCCGAGTATTTTGGAGAACCAGAAACGACAGGGAAAGTAGCAAATCCTACACCCAAGCCACCTCCTTGACAAGGAACAGTTAAAGGGTGTCACTGAACACTTGGGCAATTTTTTCAGTCTGTTAGTAAGAACTCCCCTGTTTCAGGAGGAGCTTCACCCCCGCCGTGCAGCAGCAGCTGCCGCCACCCTCCTGCGCCTGGGAAGGGTGAGCTCTGGGAACTCCACAGCGCACTCCGCCCCTCAAAAGGAATCTCGTGATGCTTGTGCAGACTCTCTGTTTTCTACTAACTTCACCAGTGGGTTAATCCCAGAAAACTGGGTACTGGGAACGACGAACACAAAACCCAATAGCCACTAAATATTTCATCTGATACGGAGGAAGTGAAGCCAGCACCAGGAATAACGCAGGAATAAACCGCATTTACAGCGTGTTTGCAAACCCTCACGTTAACAGCAGAAGCCCTTCCCCAGGCACGAGTGACTGGGGCACAGCTGACCCCAGCTACTGGACACAAACCAAACGGTTAACATCCCAAACCGCACTAACTTCTCTCCGTTGCTCCAGGCAAACAGGGACCCGTCCTTGCTGAACACCACGGCTCTGCAGCTCTTCCCAGACTCCCTGCAGAGAGAAGAGCCACACGTTGGTGCGCAGGCATGGCGTGAGTTAGGGTCTCTCTAACACAAGCGCAAGGGGAGGTGGCGGCGGTCCTGAGCGCCCCTGCAGCGCTCTGTGACGGGGCCGCCTGCTCTGCCACGGGCCAGGGGCTGCTGCCTGGGCACGGGGAACTCAGGCATGGCAAAGCCTTTAAACCCGTCCATTTTCTGAACTACCGACAGCAAGAAAAAATCCACTTGCATTTAAACACCCTTCAACTCCAGAGTCTACCTTTTCTTGTCAGAAAATTGCTTCTTTTGTGCAGAAACAGCGGTAACCACGGTACCTTGGAAAGGCTGTGCTCTCCGTGAAACTGGGCGGCCCGTTCACCATGTAAAGCCCTTCAGATCCTCTCACTGGAACGAGAAACAAGCAACTACTCATTTCAAACCCAGAAACTGTCTGAAGCAAAAGCGTTTTCTAACCTGTGAACCTGAGGCCCTCAGGTGCTCTTCCCCTGGCTGCGCCTGAGAGCAGACAAGAGAGGGCTGTGAAGGGACACCACCCGCAGCCACCACCACAGCCGCCTGCACCTCTCCAGGGCCTGGGATCTGGCAGGGACAACTGCCACCAGCACCAGCCTTCCCGCTGCCTTGCAGCCTGCGCCCTGCCCCGACCAGCATGGCGGAAAGTCCCCCGTCACCACAGGAGCTGCAGGAGAGTCCAGCCCAGGAGCTGGGCAGCACCGCCTGGCACTGCCCGAGCCAGGGCCCGCTGCGTGACACAGCCAGAGCGGTCACCAAAGGAAGAGCACGTCAGGCTGCTTTTTTCGCTGACACGAGGCAGAATTTCCCCTATTGTTATTTCCAACATTGAAGATCAACTTGGAAAAGAGAAGGCATAGAATAAACAGCAACATAAAACACATTTCAAATGTCATCATTTCCAGAAACATTCCCGTGCTTATTGCGCTAGAAAACAAAAAACAAATGAAGGCAGATCCATGCAAAATCACGCATCTGGAACCACTACACAGTGAAGAAACCAATTTTTTTTCAGGTAGTCCTATTACAAGCAAATTAGAATTCAAAGTTTAGCCACAAAATGGGCATTAGTTGTGCTTTATGACTTTTCTTGGGACACCATAGCTGCCTCCTGAGGTGACAGTTTTTTACCGTCAAACAGGACTTAAGAAAGTGGGGGCTGCAGCAGCTCGAGCTGCAGGTTCTGCAGCTGCGTTATCCCCAATAACACAGGCAATTTAAAAAAAAAAAAAAAAAAAAAAGAAAGGGACTCTTAAACGGCAGTGCTGAGCCCTCAAAACACAAAGAAGGTGCTTCAGCCAGCTCTGAGCTCCCAGGAGCTGTTCAGCAGTTTGCAGCGGCCCTGCTGGGTCAGTCCCCACGCCCCGTGAGTTCCCAGTGCTGCCCCTGCCCACTCTGCACCCCCGGGAAGCTGCGTCGGGCACAGATCTGCCCAGCTCCCACCCAGCGCCCTGTCTCCTCCGGCACAGCCCTCCGGGAGCATCCCACTGGCTCCCAGTCGGCCGCAAAGAACCAACCCAGGAAAAAGAACCAGCTTTA
>NW_010433822.1:4025-5379 GCF_000710305.1 Buceros rhinoceros silvestris | reverse complement strand
GCGCGGGGCACCAGGTGCTGAACTGGACAGAAGAGGCCGCGCGTCGGGTCTGTCCGCGCAGCTTTTCGAGAAAGGCTTTAAGTACGTCAGGTGTGTGAGATCTGGTTTGTCGTTCAGCACCTGCTTTGCGGTCGGGGGTTTCATTTTCAGTGACTTCTCAGGGCTAGAACAGATGCTGTGGCCATGACCGCATTTGCATTAAGAAAATTGCATGACAGCACCACCGGTGTGAACACAGAATTAATTGTTCATTTTCCAGGGACTAGGTGAAGTTTGACTGGCTTGGGAGTGCTATCTCACCCGCCAGACCCTCATCTAGATCGATTTTCTTTTATTGTTTATTTGGTAGGACACGGGTGACTTTGAGATGAGAGGGACATAACACTCCTGCCACGTGTAGTTCACAAAAATAAGAGACTCTTTTAAAATAAAAAGCTCGGACCTTTTCCCTCGAAGATAAGTGGTGTTGTACTGCAAGAATTCAGCTTCATCCTTTGAGTTTCTAGGCGGTGGATACCACAGAGACAGCAGGGCTGGCACTCTGTGTTTTCTCCAGGTTTAGTGTGCGTGGCCTTTGCTGTCCCACTCGGCACAGCTGGAGGTGGCTGCAGGACCCTCCCTAGAGCGTGTCTAAATAGATGAACCTATATACTGGTGAGCTGTGTGTACTGGTGAGCTGAGCCAAAACAGCTTTAGCTTTGCAGTCCGAGCCCACGATAGAAGTGTTTTCTGTGTTTTTCCTTGAAAGAGGAAGTTTTGTTCTGAACTGGCCCGCAGTGAAGCAGCCTGCGCCTGTGCCGAGACCGGGTTGACGCGGTTCTGGTGGAGAGCAGATCGTTTCCTGCGGTGTGTCCGGGCTCTGCTGCAGCGCCCGGAGGTTTGTGGTGGTGAAGGTGTTTTAGAAGCCAGGCAGTGAGGCTGATGGTGTGGTAGGCGGGATGTGGAAATAATCTCACTGAAGGTAGTCACAGAAAATCGGTGGCACGGGGGAATCTTCCTGTTGTGAAGGGGGGAAGTGCCTCAGTGTTTTTCTAAGCAGCAGTAAGTCTTCTCTCTGAGTGATGTTTGAGTGGCAGTTGGAAAATAAGTGACTCCATCTGGCTCTGTAAAATTTCCCCAACCTTCTCTTTGTCCCAGTGGTAGGAGATTAGTAAGATGATCACTGAAGGCCGAACTCCAGAGGCTGAAAGATCAGGGGAATGAAGCCTTGGTTTTTACAGGTTGATCCCAGCTATGTGGCTCGTGCAGGTCGAAGATTTAAAACAGACCTAAGAAGCCAGGAAAAAAAAATTGAGAAAACCAGTGGCTGCCGCTGGGATTTCAAGACCACTTAACATACTTTCCAAAATTAATA
>NW_010433822.1:0-3945 GCF_000710305.1 Buceros rhinoceros silvestris | reverse complement strand
AAAAAAAAAATTGAAAAACCCGGGGGCTGCCGCTGGTATTTCAAGACCACTGAAAATACTTTCCAAAATTAATACAGCTGCCAGTGAGACCTATAAACAGATGGCAATATTGCTCTTCATCATTCTCCTGGTTGGGGATGAGGGTTTTCTTGTTACTGTTCTGAATTTTCGTCGAGCCTTCCTTAGCCCAGACCTGCCGGGCAGCGTGAGCCTCCTGCCGTGAGCTGCTGGGTGGTTTGGAACATCTGTTCCCCGCTGAGCAGGTGGAGGCTGCTCTCTGCCTCGCTGGAGCAGTCTCTGGCTCATCTTTCGTAACTGCCGAGGTCTTTTGTAACCTCTGATCTTTCATAAGCCAGCTCCTCTCACGCCTTTCGTAACCTGTGCACATGCCACGTGTTTAATCTTGCCCATTTGGAATAGGCTCGTCCTGGATGAGCCTGAAATAAAGTGTTTCTTGGGTGCTTCATCTGTCTAAGTCTTCCTGAGCCCTGACCAGGCTCACGTAGAGGTCAGAGTCAACTCCGCAGAGGGGAAACCTGCTCCCTCTGACCTCAGAGCAGCAAACGCTCGTAGGTGTGGATTTCCTCCTCTCCTAGGGTGTGAAGCCCTCCTTGACGCACCGTGGCTCCGCGGGAGGTGGCAGCCTCCTTCCCTTCCTGTCCCAAACTGCTGTGTTCCACATGGCCACACTGTGTGCCACCCGGAGATCCCTGCTGCGACCTCCTCTCCTAGGGTGTGAAGCCCTCCTTGACGCACCGTGGCTCCGCGGGAGGTGGCAGCCTCCTTCCCTTCCTGTCCCAAACTGCTGTGTTCCACATGGCCACACTGTGTGCCACCCAGAGATCCCTGCTGCGATCGGCTCGTCTGTGGTGCGAGAAGCAGCATCACTCGGAGGGGGAGCTGCAGCCGCTGGAACCGGTTTAATTATGCCGACAGTTTGCCATTCTCTTCCTTGACAGTAACCGCACGCTGCGGTGGTGCAGCGAAGTCCGTCGTCGTTTTAGCAGAGGGACGGGGACTCCGCAGACGTCTTCCAGTGCGGATCCTTGTCACTTCAGGGTTTGATAGATGAGCTCTTAATAGGGAATTAAATGGGAGGGCGAGTGGCCAACGGCTTTGATAAAAACAGAGGGGAGAGGGGAAAAAAGGAAGTAATCTTTTGGAACGGCTACCCTGAGTGCGAAGGAGCATTTCCTCAGCGTGACAGCCAGGGTTGGCTGCACTGGTGTTAAAACACTTCACTGGGAATCCACGCAGATGGTCTTTTCACCCAGCACAGGATTATACTGGATTAGTCAGACAAAATTGCTGTTTACTGCCTCTAGCCCTTTTCCCGGGAGCTTTTATCAGTGTCTCACAAAGAACGAAGTCTGAGTCTGCCCTGGAGCTAACTCTGGCTCTTCTGATTATGCAAACTACTGCACTATTGTAGTAGTTTAGTGTGATTGTAACGTTGCAGTGAGAGATTTTAGAGCTGGTGAAGGAGGATGTTTGGCCCAGATTTTTGTTTTGCCTTTCGGGTGTCCAAGGAGAAAAAGTAAACCATGAGGAGATGCTCTCTGTTTGTGCTGAACCCCAGGGAAGAGCTGTGCTGCCCCCACTTCTGCTTCATCAGAGACAAGCAGTAATTACTAACACTGGCACCATTTTCATAATGCTCGCTAATGACTCATTAAGGACATAACGCTTGATTAGTGCACCGTGGAGTATTAGATGTGTCTGGTGTTCCCTTTCTGTGTGCAGTCACGCTCTGACCACCTTTCTCCTCTGCATCCAGAAGGCCCAGCGACTGCTGCTTGAAGGGAGAAGCGTCGGACTGTCTCTGCCACGTGCATGGCAGTATTGGGTTTTGAACATTATCCTCTGAAAACACTAAAAATAATATCCCCACCCCATCCCCTGAAAACAAACCAGTCTTACAACCTGGTGTTTCTAGCGCTGAAGGTGACGCGGCTCTTCTGTCAGCGTGCTGTGGCAGCGATCGCTCTAGCCTGCCTTGGTCTAATAAATATTACACAGAATTCTTTTATCATTGGTGTAAGCGGTGGTTTGTAACATGCAGGATAAAACCTACAAGAGCTTTAGCTCTAGCTTTTTCCAAGAGTTTGAAGACAGAAGTGGAGGTGGTTCTTCAGGTTCTAGGTCAGAAATCAGGAATTCTTGTTTCCCTTTTAGCGCTGTTGGCTCATTTCCCAACTTTTCATTTTCCAGCCTGTAGAACAGAGCTGTTCTGCTGGTGACAATTTCTGAGTTCTGGAAATACTTGGGTCTTAAGACCTGTGCGTAGCTGCTGCATCACGGTCAGCTCCTGGGTAAGGAGGGCGGCAGTATGCCCAGAACTACTTGTGTTTGTGGGAGAGCGAGGGAAACAGGCTCCATATCTGGGAATGACCCCGGACATACTGTGGGCTTGTTCTCCCTGTACTTCTGGCCTGTCTGGGTTGAGTTGATGACATGGAATCATTGAAATGTTGGCCTAAAAGGGGCTTTAAAATGATCTCTTTGTTTACTTGCTGTATGCCAGGTCCGCCCTGTACCCAAAGTCATGCCTGATCGTTCTCTGATCTGGTTGTTAAAACCTCTAGTGAGGGAGAACTACGTGTCTTTTCCTTCTTTGATATTAAGAAAATTTTTGCTGTCATCTGACTGAAATAATTGTGGGGGAAAGTAACTTTTATTTCTGCTCATCCTTCACCAGAAGACACAGGAGACAGTTGTTACTGTCCTTGTCAGTAACCAAAGGTGAGGTCAGTTAAAACGATTCTTGGCAGTCTTAGTTTTCCGGACTAAACAAACACGCTTATTTCAACCCTTCCTCCTGATATACTGTATTTTCTTCCTCTTGTACTTTTTATTCCTGTTCTCCAGACTCCTCAGGATCTCACCTGAGGTCTTCTTTGCGCTGGATGAAACAGAATAGAACTGAATAGTTAGAAAATACTCCCAGCAGAGAGGATTTCTGGCAGTGCTGAGTTCCCTCTCATGTTGGCAGCCTCACAGCTCGGATCCTGTGAGTTCAGCTCAGCACAGCGGCTGTTGCCCCGCACCGTGACCCCTGTGCAGCTGGTCCGGGTTGGTGGTGGAGGAGGAGAGATGTTGGGTTGTGCCCTGGAGCTGGAGGGGCGCACTGGTTCCCGTGGTGTCCCGGGTGTCCCGCACCGTGTTCGCTGAGTTGCAGACTCACAGCGGGCAGGAGGGAGCTGCTGTCATCTGCCGGCTCTCCTCCCCGGCAGGGGACAAAAGCTGCAGGCTCGGCAGTCAGGTGGGCTGCGAGGTGAAGGGGCAGGTGGCATCAGGCCACATTTTACACCGAAAAAGAGATGTGATGGGCTGTAAGAAACAAGAGAGGCAACATTTTATGCAAAGACAAGAGGTTCAGAGAACAAACGATTTAGATTTGAACAAAGGCCGCTGACAGCAGGTGATAATCACTGCTGGGGTCAGTCCTGCTGCCATGGGCGATCTGCTGGGGGCTGGCGAGTGCCTTCTGTTGGGGAGTTATCTGTAAGGTCCGGTCCTCAGGAGAGTGGAATGCTTTTGTCCTGCCTGTTTGCCCTCCGGCCTGGTCGGCCACAAATATCCGCAAAATACAGAAAACAAAGGCAAACCCCAGCAAACAGCAGTAACACCAAGTACCACAAACATTAAGGATACAGAAAGCCCCGCAGTGGGTAGCGGCAATACCAGGCACGATGTTATCTCCTGCCTTGGGGGATGCTGCTGGAACAGCCTGTTCTGTCGTGGTGGGAGAGATGCAGAATAGGAATAGAGGTACTTGGTGTGTGTGGATGCGGATTATCGGCAGTGTTCTCGCTCCCACACACTCAGTATCTGCTAGTGGCAGAAAACAACACTGTGAATAAAACCGTAGACAATTTATCATGCAATGGTTTGGGTTGGAAGGGACATTTCAAGCTCACCCAGTCCCACTCCCTGCAGGGAGCA
>NW_010433821.1:32374-48003 GCF_000710305.1 Buceros rhinoceros silvestris | reverse complement strand
GAGCGGTGACATCGGCAGTGAGCAGTGACATTGCCAGTGAGCAGTCCCACTGGTGGCGAGCAGTCCCAGCGCCAGCAAGCAGTCCCATCGGTGGCGAGCAGTGACATTGCCAGCGAGCAGTCCCAGTGCTGCCCAGGAACTGCCTCTCTTTAATGCATACAATGCATTCGGGCTCGTGCCTTCGGTAATAACGGCTTAACTGGGAAATAGAAGTCCACAGCCGCCGTGTTTACTTGTACTTGACTGTCAGCTGCAAGCTGAATAGAAATTGCTTTCTTGAGATTGCCAAAAATAATAATAATGATAATAAAAATCACAGCTGACCAGGTTTGTCCTCAGCCTGCAGTCGCAAGGAGAGTGAGGTCATACACCAGACCTCAGGCTGCACTGGGCCCTCCAGAAGCTCGCTCTCTTCGCGCTACGTCTCCTGTCCGAGATGGTCACAAGGACAAGGCGCCGCTCTAGGAAAATAACTGGAGCTTGTTTAAAAACAAAAAGAAATGATGATGACAAAAGTAATTGGTGCTCTAAGGAGTCCTTGAACAGCTTTGGTTTGAAGGCATTCTGCTGGTACGCATCGTATTTTCTGGGCTTTTCTCCTCAATTCAAACAATAACGTGCATATATGAAACTAATGTTCCTAGGGACATCTGCAATCCAAATTCTTCTAGAACTGCCTGCCTCTCCCCTTCTTCCCAACTGCTGTGGCAGCCTCACAGCTGCAAGTTACAGAGGGAAGTACACAGCAGCTTCAGACTTCCTCTGCGGCAGTTACGTGACGTCACACATGTAAGGAAGCAAAAGAAGAAGGTCAGGAAAGCAGATTAATTTTGTTACCTGGGCTTTTAGAGATTGCAGAACATGGGATTCGGAGAGCAGGGAGAACTTGCATTTGCACCCTAGTCCTGGAACAGTCCCCTGGCCCGCACGGCTCTGCACCTCTCCTCCTCACCAGAGGAGCCGCAGCTGATGGGTGCAGGCGCTCTCTGAACAGACAGTGCACCCCGAGAACAGCACAGGGGAACACAACTCCCAGGAGGTGTAACTGTGGTGGCACTTCAGAGCAGAAATACCAGAGCGGGGAAGGTAAAACCTTCAGAACAGCACTACTTGTGAAATCTAAGACCAAAGAAGACAGAGGAGGCAGCCTTAAACACAAGCAAAAAATTCTGATGAGCCAAGGATGAAAAATACCACCATCATCACATCAACGGGCATAATGCCTGAAGCGTTACCAAGAGCAGGGCTCCACAGCCGACTGCAAGTGGAGAAATAGTCCTTTTCCCACCTTCGAATATGCCGGGTGTCCGCCAGCTCCAGCCAAAGGCCCTAGAAGGTCTGTGAGGCTATTTCCCGCGTTTCACCCAATATGCCCTGTCGGACGGTTGGTCTTACAAGCTCAAGGACACAGCAGCATGACTGCTGGATTTTCTCACGGCACCTGGCTTCTGCCTGGCCTGCTCGGAGCACAAGCAGAGCTCATTCACCCCTCCCTCTGCAGGGTACTCAAGGCAAGACTGACAAGGCTCCCAGTCTCGTGCGCTGGGCTGTGGGTCTGGAGAACGCTGGAGACCCGCCTCATTGGGACGGCACAGCAGGGCTCTTCTCTTTTGCCCGGCATCATTGGGGTATTTAAATAGAGACCCTAGTGAGAATTTGCTGATGTCAGAAAATGTTGGGTTTTTTTTTCCTGAAAAGAGGTTGTTCACCTGGAAAAACCCAGCTGTGTCAGGCCTGAGCGTGGGATCCCTCGTGGTGTTCAGGAAAAAGAAGAGAGAAAAGTGGGAGTGGTGGGGCAGTGCCGAGTGCCTCGGACAGAGCCCACTGCAACACGTGGATGCCCCGCCATCGGCTTCAACCTCGGTTTTTTAAATTAAAAATCACTGCATTTCAAGGCAAGAAGATACAATTTGGCCTCCTGTCGGACTTCTGACAGCAGATAATTCCACCCTGCATCAGAAGAGAGGGTCTCTGGCTGACTCGCTGTAGAAAGGCTGTACTCACATGAGCAGATCTTGTGAAGTCTGTCCTTACCTGCATTCTCCACCACTACCCAAATGAGTCCAGGGAAAATAACGTGTTGTGAGCAGTTATCACCACCGATAAGCTCAGGTTGTTACGGGAGAGAGAGCCATATAAAGGGATACACTTAAACCACATTTAATACACAGAATGCCATCTTCCAGCGCCAAACGTGCCGTTGTTCCTACACTCACAGATTCAATAATGCTGTAATTGTTATGCACCGCAAATAAGCCTCTTGAATTCAGTTCCTAGCACAGCCGAACTGATACTGGAGACAATTTGTCTGTAAGCCCAGACAACGCCACACCATTAGGAATCACGGTTAAAATGTGTTTGGGGTAACACAGACCAGCGAGAAGGAAGAAGAGGAGAGAGAAGTAAGATATGGATCTGTAATTACAACCAGCAGAAGAACGTGGTTTAATTCATCGGACAGCAATAACAGCAGAGATCTGCAGAGCATCTTGTATGTAAACGTCGACGGAATTAATCACAGGGAGAGACAGCATAATAATTGTATTTTATTAAAGCTGAACAAAAGACTAGGATACTGTTCTGCATAAATGAGCTAACTGTGCCATGACACACTTTCCTGAAACCTCAGCCACAGCAAAGTGTCTGATCATTTGTGCTGGAGAAGGAGGCAGGGGAAAGGGGGGAACCTGCAGAGCTACCACCTAACCCGCTTAGGGAAGCAGCTCTCGAGCAGGAGCAATGCTTCACCAGCAGGCCTGGAGCCTTCTTCCACTTCACCTTCTTAGAGCACCCATTGAACCAAAACCGTCCATGAGCTTAGGGAAGCAGCACCTTTTCTTTTCGTAGTGCCTTTAAGAAATAAAACCTCCTGTCGTGTCCGTATCTTGTCACAAGAGGAGTAGGGAGGAAGTACAGGGTGGCTCTGTGACAGCGGTAGCGACAGATACTCACGGGTACAGGCAGAGCCATCGGTGTTCTGACGGGTGCCGTGGCTGTGGTCTACAGGCACTCACTGAGGCTTTGTCCGGAGCCAGTTCCAACGGCAGAGCACCGTGCTGAAGCGTGTCTCCTGTGCCCTGTTGCTCAGTCTCAGCCGGGTTATTGAAGCTCTGCACACCCACACATCTCTACCAAAACCCCTCCTCAGGAGCAGCAGCCGCTGACTTTTACCGTACGGTCCTTCTGCTCAGGCAGGTTGCCTCTCAGGGGCTGTAACTCTTTCCTTACACAACACTTGCTTTTCAAACCCTTTTAAGGACTGCAGAGTATTAGATGCAACATCTCATTTCTTCAGCCACACTTTACCTTGTGAAACTCTTGGCAGGCCAGTGCTGCCAAAGAACAGCTCGCTCTGCCCGACACAAAAAGCTGCACTGAGCAGAGACTGAAGCCCACGAGGAAGAAAACACGCTTGCTGCCATGTATACAGGTAGTCTGGGTTGTAATCTACGCCGTGGAGCTCAGATCCAAGAGCTTTTTCTTTTTCTCATTTACATCTGCGAAAGACGCAGCAGAGGGGACACCGGTTCCTCTCGAGCACAAGCCCTTGGGGGTCTGTTTCTGTGTGGTACGTTGTTTGCTGCTGCTGTGCGAGTTTGCTGGGCTGCCCACATCATACCTTTGATAATAAATAATTAACTCTTCTGATTTCATCTGACTGACTGGCTGCATTTATCTTTTTTCTCTCCTAAACCATTGCATGCAGCGGCTTGTATCGATGGACGGTGCAGACTCTGCACCTTAACGGCACGCTGTGCCCATCTGCCATACGGTGTTCTACAGAGACACGTGTCCCCCTGACTCAGCCTTCCTCGTGTTACAGCTCCAGCAGTACGAAAGATCCTGTCTTTCTGTGAGACGGAGACTGATCCATGCAGCGGTCAGCATAAATAAAAATAAGGAGCAGTACTAGGGGTCTGATTCACTTCCAGTGACATCGAGCTAAATGAGAAATAAATAGGCTGATATTTATAGAATTGCCTGAGGGAATAAAGGCTTGTGCAGTGCGAAGAGAGTTGCCTTTGTTCACTGACTTTTATCTGAAATATTGTGCCATTACATTTAATTTGCATGTGGTGTTGTCTAGGCTGGTAAGGAGGGAGATGGAAGATCACCACAAGGTGATCATGATGATGTGATGCATACAGACTGTGAAGGAATTAGGACGTAAACAGGATGAAGAACACGGACGAATCTGTGCAGCTGTGCCGAGGCATTTCAGTAGATTTGACTAGTGTAAGCTGCCAAAGCTCCATGCCATAGGTCCATGCCCTCACCTTCCATCCTCCAGATGTCTCTTTGACAATGATCCAGTGATCTCTTGCAGGCTGTGCTGACATTGCTTCGTGGGGAACAAACACAGGCTGACTCTGACTCCTGCTACCTCTAGCCGTTAGGGTAGGGAATTAAAGACCCAGGCCGTGCTGTTGGAATAGGTTTGTTCTGCTTCTTACTGCAGAGAGATTGCACAACGTGTTGGGAGGAGAAAGAGATGCTGTACGTACTAGAGCTCAGATTTCCAGCGGTGCTTGCCAGTACCAGTCTATATGCTAAATTTGTACAAACACAGCAGTTAAGAAGTTGTACTCCAGTTAAAGTCGTTTGACAAGATGAACGTATTCTGCTGTCTCCTCTTATCTTGTGAATGCTTTATCTCTGGAGGAGGAGTAGAGCAGATATTCTGTCTTTCAGATCCAGCCCTTGTGTTAGAGGTAGCATAGAGTTAGAGAGTATGTCAGAACCGAGGAGGAAACATGAGTCCCCTTCCTCCGAGAGCTTCAGAATCGTGAGAAGACGAGGACCCTTCTTCAGTCCCCCCAGTTCACAGTAGTTAATTATTCCAAACTTCAGGCGTGACAAGTACTTGTTTGATCTTACATACATTCCTAGTATTCCCTAAGAGCAACGGAAAGATGACCCAGGCCTACCCACACTATCCTGTTCACACATGGCACTTCCTCCAATTTTTCTCTTATTCAGTGCATCGATACACAGCAGCTCTGGGAACTCAGCCTGGGATTCTGCAGTGGGGGAGCAGAGAACACCCCTTCATCAACTGGTGCTGCTGGTTTGTTCAGGTTCATTTCTAGCCTTTGAGGTTGCAGCTCCAGCTTGAGAGAAGAGGATACATATCAGCTGACAGCACACATCCTTCCTGCAGGTGGCTAAGGGCAAAGATGTTGTTTGAGCCACAGATTGATGCTTTACTTCAACTCTGTACGCTCAGAACAAGTATAAACCAGCAGGCGTAGCCTTTGCCTTCCCTGCTCATCTGTTCCCTGAAGGTGCACCCAGGAGCTGGGATTATCGAGGACTGGGATGAGGAGGAGCGCTACAGGTCTTTGCTCGCTGGAGGTCAAGAAGAGACCCGTGATATTGTCCTTACATGAAACCCAAGGGCCATGAGAGGCTGTGTACATCCAGGGCTACCTACATTTTCATGAGTAATACCATTTTAATTCAGAAATGGCCTATTGATTTCAGGGGAATTAATGGCAAAGTAATGCGCTGATTCTGGTTTAAATCAATGGGAGACCTCCTTCTCCCTTTGATGGAAAGGAAGGCCCATTCCATTAAAAAAAGAAACTCGAAAACACCAGGCAGTTCCCAAGTGAAGCGGTACAGGTACACTCTTCTCATGGCAGGAGGGAGGATTAAATCACTTCTTACTTGGAAAATTAATTAATTTTTCATCTGCAAAGCAAAAGGAAAACCAGTGTAAAACACCTTCACGGATTTCCGCAGCCCTTGCACTGGCCCCAGTTACCATTTCTCATATGTAACGGTTTCATAGACAAGACCGCTGTTAAAGCACGGGCCCGCAGGAAAGAATTCCCGAGTACCCTGAGTGCCCCCACTCGGTACTGCCAAGGTACCGAGGTCTGCTTTCTCACGTGCAGTCTCCAAACAGGCCATCACACGGCGTAAATGGCTTCTGGCAACTGTGCACAAGATGAGAAGAAACAGGATTAAATTGCAGGAAGGACAAGTTAACTCTCAATATCAGGGAAAATCCTAAAATGTAAAATCTAAGCAAGATCCTAAACAAAATGCATAAGGAGGCGGCAGCATCTGCATCCTCGGACGTTTGAAGAATAGCCTAGACAAAGCCCTGTCAGGAGCAGTTTAAGCAGAGATTAATCCATCCCCAGGAAAGCGGGGCAGATAGAGGACCTTCTGCTATCTCTTCCAGCTTTACTTTTTATGGCTCTATAAATTTCCTCCTAACATGACAGAATTAGCAGGTTTAGTTGACAGTTCTGTGTCTTAATGCATCCCCAAACGCTGGGGGAAGTTGCATTCACTGGTAGAGTTGATGGATTGCTCCTCATTGAAGTGGTTTATTATTTTCACCTTCTACAGAGGCAACAGAGGGGGAGAGCACCACTTGTGTGGTACGATGAGTTGAGCTGGTGTCACAGCCTAAACCAGAGCTTGGAGCAGGCTGCTCTGACCGGACCTTGCTTGCTGTTGCAAGCATTCTGCCGTGAGTTCAGGCTTTACTCCTTCTCTCTCATGGGGGTTGAACAAACTGTTAAATTCAGATGGCTGTGAACTGCTCGAGTGGACCACATCAATTGTAAGAGCTTTGGAATTAAAAAAACCCTGAATTAATACGGGAACCTCAAGCCACCTCTCCCCATTCCGCATCTTGTAATAAATCCACAGGCAATAATTCCTCGCTTGCTGCTGGTCATTTAAGGAAAAGGCAGGCAAGTGACAAAGGATCACTGCAAAAAAGGTGTCATTCCTTATTCTCACTTATCGAACTGGTATCTTTTTCTTTAGCAAAGGTCTACTGTTTTTTTTTCATCAGCTAACTCCACAGCTCAATGCCACACTACAAACATAAAAAGAAAGCAGTAGCGTGTACAGTGGTGAGTTAATTCCAACACCAGCAGCACCCCTGGCAGGCAGCGTGTGCGAAACATGCAGCCGAGAAGCGATCTGGGGCTCTTTGGGGCAGCGGGATGGATTGAGCCTATTTGATAGCAGGCAGCTGGCAGGGGGGATACACCTGAGGAGTCTGCAGGAGCCACAGCCAGCTCTGAGCTTACCAGGCAGCCATCTCTTACAGAGAGCGGCAGGTAGATGAGCCATGTTCCAGGTTATTGCTGAGTTACGAGACCGTCCCCATATCGCCTCTTTTCATCTGGGGCAAGTTCACAGGCAGAGCTGTTCTTCAGCATGAGGCTCAGAGTACTCAGCCCAAGCTGAGACGGCCTTCCAGCCTGAACAGCTTCACGCCGGGCGCGTTCTTCTGACCATCCAGTGCTGCTGCTTCTCTCGCCTCTCCACTGCCAAGAAGACAAGAAGATCTTGTGAGGTCACAAGTCCTGTTCCCACACACAGTTTTTGGCCCAAGAGGAACCCCTGTGTCTGTTTAGCCAATGTAAATGCCGCTCGTGTTCCTGCCGTGCAGGGAACCAGCCTCGCTCGCTGCAGAAGCGAATGATGGAGAACTCTGTTATTTGCATTGCAGCGGTGTTTAGAGACTCCAGCAAAGTCAGGGCTTTATTGTGCTGGGGACCGTACACTTTTTTAATAAAAGACAGCCCCTACAGCAAACAGCTTACAATCAATAGAGACAAGAGCGGTAAAAGATGGGAGAAAATACACTTTTATCCAATTCCAGCTTTCAAATGCAATATCCGTTTGGAGTCACCACCTGAATGAAATTTCCGATCTGAAAGGCTGCCTTTATTACTTGTATCCATAAATATTTATGGCAATTTAACCTCAAAATTCCCGTGTGCTCAGGGCCTTAGGTATGAATTCAGCACAAAGGGAATTCACCGCACAAGTGTCTGAGGGTGTGACGCTTCGAGTGATCAGTGCGGTGTTCCCCTCACAGAGCTGGGGCGCTGCTCCACTGAGTCCCCTGCTTCCCAGCAGAACCCCGCTGGTGGCACAGGGATGGATGGCCAGCACGCCTTGCTCGGGGCTGGCCATCCCTGTTTCAACGGGCCTGCTGTAGCCTGGGCTTTCTACGGGGCTCTAAGATACGACCTGCCACGCCAGACTCGTGACAGCTGTGAGAGCCCCCATGGAATTTAAAGATAACGCTGCGTACTGTTGTGAAATGTATGGAACGCATATCAGGATGGTAAATGAATATTAGGATGTCAATAAAATATGTTAGAGTTTTTTCTTTAATCTTCTGCTGCTTAACATAACACAGCTGATAGTCTGCAACCCCTCTATTCCTCACACTCAAGGACTAGAAATCTCTTTATTCATGACGGCTGTAAAGTTTGTGCAGTCCCGTGACTTTGGGAACTGAGACTTTCAAGGGCAAATGTAAATTAACAGGAAACTTAAAAGAAAATCATCCTAACTGTATCATCCAGCAAGTTGCATCTGAAGGGCTCCTCTACAGCTAGCAGTGCAGTTATCACTTCACAGTTGTTTTAATTTTTCAAGACAGTTATTAATAACTGATCTTCCATCCGAGTTTGTTCTATAATTCAGATGTTTTCAAAGAAAGACTGGCTTGGACTAGTGAACCCTTTTAAACCTTTAATGGAAAAGTAAACTCCCACTCAGCAGCCTCTGTCATTATCTGTGCCAAAGCTGCGATGTGTAATTGTCTGGGGCAGGAGAGCTTCTTAAACCTGCTGTTCCTCGATTAGGGGCTTGTTAACGAAACCTTGTTTAACTGTACCCTGGTTAATACGCTATGAGGGTTCTGATAACTCGCAGGAACAGCATGTTGCCATCTACCTTGTATTCCCGCTTCAGATAAAAAGGGAAACCAACAAATTTCTTCACGCAGCAATAGGCCAATGCCAGTAGAACAGTCCCGACGGGTCACTCCTTTGCTCTAGGTGCTGTCCTGTACACTGAGACACAGGGGTGGGCAGAAATACAGTCAGCTTACCACGGGTAACGGTCTGTCAGAAAGGGTTTAGCTGCGGTTTATCCGGTGGTGTTGGTGACTGCCTACGGCTGGTGGGATCCAGGAGCAGGACTTCCATCACCCAAGTCAGTCGGGTTCAGCGACAAAGGGAGTAACCAAAGAAGATTTTTCGACACACTGGTATCCTCTATGTGAAATCAGAGGGAGAGGTGCTTAAGTGTGGACTGTGTTACACCATTTAGAAACACAGGGTTAAAACCATGCATACAAGAAAGAGGAGAATGGCAGCTGTTTTAAATAGAGAGTTCATAAACCAGGAAATTCCCACCTTTTTTTCTGGAGGAGAGACTGAAGAGTTGAAATGCCAGACTTTCACACAGACCAGAATAATCCTTAAGGCTTCTGTTTGAAACACTTCCCTCTAGAATTTTCAGCTGAAACAGGATTAATCAACATTTTCAGATGGTAAAATCAATTTTTCCAATCCAAATGTACTGCTTAAAAATCCACAATTTTCCTTAAAAAGGAGAAAACCCTTCAATAAAAATTCCTGATATGTTGTAACAAACTGGTTTTAGATCACCAGACCATGTGACCTTAAATTCTATTCAACTGCAGATTCAACAAGTCATTATTCAGGAAAACTGAGATTCAGGAGGACTTGGAAACACCGTAATCGCTTGCTGTGCCTGTAGTGACCTGGGGGAACATTTTTTAAAGGACTTGAATAAAACAGTCTAAGCTGCATGGAAAATGAGCCTCCCTATCCAAAATCACTTCATTGTCTTTGACAATGTGACCAGTGGGGTTCCTGTGAATTATCAAGCCTCCCAGACATCCCCATCTCTCAGGGACTGGGACTTCACTGGGCTGTGCCAGAGGTAATGTCTGAACGTCTATGGCAAAGATTAAATATCTAGTGAGTGCCAGCAGAGAGCACATACACAGACCCACCGACTCATCACTCAATAAATCTTCTCTTGCTCTTAGTAGTCTGGTTTTGCTGAGTCCTGTGGATTTTATCTCCAAAGAAATACGTCAGCAGCTGTAATGGGAAAACATACCCGTTCCTTCCAGGGGGAAACCAGAAGCAATGGAGCCAGGAAAGGTAGCAAGGATGCAGAGACAGACAGACAGATCTACCCCATCACCTTTTATTCCCTTTCTCTTAGTCTCTGATCCCCAGAGCTGAAGCGTTTATGTCACCAATATCGACTGCCTTACTAGCTACTAGGTATTTTTTAATAATGATATTAATCTAATTACTGATGGAGTGTGAATTGTCTGCAGGGTACCAAGCTCCCAGGGCATGAAAATAAAATTGGGCTTCTGACTTAAGCACAAAAGTGAGCTCAGGGCAGAAGAACAAAGAGACAATGTTTTGTCAGTGGTGGTTTGAAATACACAGCACAGGACGGGTTCTCATACCCAATCTGCGTTAGTGACGTAAATCACTGACCATCACAGCTGACTGATGATCGAAGATGTCATTCCCCCTTGGCGGGTAGAGACATGGACTTCTTTAGAAGTGGGGCCTGGGCTGTTTTGGAAAACCCCAGTAAGATGTAAGTAACTGGGAAAGCCACGTTACTTCTGATATCACCTCTTTTTCCGTCACCTGCTCTGTGTCTGCTTTGACTCTGCAGGCTGCAAGCTGTTGGCTGGAGCTGGATTTTGATTGGGACACTTCAGGCTCTGCAGACACGAACACAAGAACTTAACAGACAGTGTTTTGCTTCTCTAAGCGTGCACAACAGTGTAAGTTCATCCCCGCCCCCCGTCCCCATGACCCCACATCCATCTGCTGCATCCTAGTACTCTTGACATGCTGGCGTGGACTCCCGGCAGCAGGGACAGCACGGTGGCCGTCTGCCTGCACCACAGCGGGTACGTTACATGCCCAGTCCTTGATTTGCGTACAGCCAGGTGGGTACAAACCGACAACACGCAGAGCACACCAAAGCTCTGCTCATTCGGGCCACTGGAAGCCAAAGAGAGGAGCATGATGAGATGTCACCCACCCAAATGCCTTCCCCTCTCTGCCCTGTGGAAAGCTCTGCAGCAAGAGGAAGAAGAGGGGCAGAGGGCAAGCACAGAGCACAATTCCATTTTCTGACAAAAACGGGCACATTTACATCCTGCTGGACCACCATGATCAGGCCTTCTTGGGAAGAAATGTGATTTGTAATAAATTACGTCCATAAATCAGATGAGTTTGCTACTTGAGGTGCTCCCACTGATGTACGTTTGGAAGCTCCGTGGCTGCCCCTGAGCCTGGCAGGCTGACGAGGCGGCGGGTTCTGCGAGAGCAGCAGTCGCACTCACAGTGCCTATGGGAAGAGAGCTGTCACGGCAAGGAAACGAGTGGCGTACGGAGGAACAGAGGGCGCTCGCTCACCTGCTTTTAATCTTAAGTAATTCCAGCTCGTGAAGGTTAAAGGGGTTGGCAGCATAAGACACTGGAGCTTTGCAGACACCCAGTTCCCTTCCTTTCTCCGATTCTTGTTCTTTGCTCTCCTCATAAGATCTTGGCAAAAGGCAGCGAGAAACAGCTTTGCTGTAATCTCAGTGGTTCTGGTCATTTGGGGAGGCTGCCACTCGTTAGGAAGGGAAATGACAAGGCAAGAGAGAGATTCAAAGGCAGCCTTCGAGGTTCCGTGCAAGGAAACTGGTAGCAAATGAACTGGTCCACAGTTGGTACACTGTGCCCAGCTCGCTGCTGACCCAGTCCTGTGAGCATGATGAAGATTGATTTGCTGTATTGGCTAGTACAAACAAAGTCCTCTTCCTAGGGAGAACTCGGAGCTGCTCACAAAGTGGATTAACTTTCAATCTTAAAGGAGAGTGGGACAAGGAGAGTGCCATGTGGTTTAGTGAGGTATAAGCTTTATCTGCGGTTTTACTGGGGTTTGTCCTTTTCAAAGGGATTTCCTTTCCAAGAAACTACGTGTTCTTTGCGGATATGAACCTTTCCAGAAGTGCCCCAGTGTTCAGAGAATTAATATATTTCACAAAGTTCAGGCCAGTCTCCAGAGGAGAACGTTACTGGAATCTGTCTGGTAGGGAAGAGCTCGGGTCTGCAGTTCTGGTCAGCTTACGTGTCTTTCAGCAGAGGGTTTGCATTAATCTCGTATCTAGGACTGAAAAGACATCCAGAGTTGGATGTGACTGGACAATTACATCTTAGCTGCTGTCTCCAGGGAACTGGAGAGGAAAAGGAAAGCAGCAGGTTATTCTAGGACACAATGCATCTTACGCTAAATAGAAATCTAAAATACATCAGATAAATCATACCTGTTGCTCTTTCCCATGGTCTCTAAAGGGATCTTGAAATGAATAAAAAAACCAGACAATACAATCATAAAATCGCTAGTTTGGACATTCTCAGATCCAGAATGGGAGTTGTGCTCCAAACGAGGAGAACAGGTTGGGGAACATACACGTACCTGGAAAACAGGAGAGCCAGGTTCATGCTTTTGTTCAGATCCAGTGTAATTTGGAGCTTAAGTTTCCCAAAGTCTTTCGACTAATTCAAGGTGGGTAGGTCACTTCCCTTTACCTCTCCCACACTTTCAAAATGAAGCTAAAAGGTCCAACTTTCATCCTTTGTTATTGATCAGAAAGCCAACATCTGCAGTGGAGCTGAATTTTTGTTGACACTAAAAGTGCTTCTTGATGCACAGAAGAGTCATAGAGATGAGTAGGTTTTATCCAGCAGTGAAAACAACCTGTCTCGTGAGAGGAACATGCCAACTGTTTAACAGTCCTCAGCAACACTCTGGAATAATGCAGGACAAGTCCCAGTGAAGTGGATGTTCCAGCAGCCTAAATTTAACTCCCTGTATGTGATTCTCCAGGTTCTTGGGTTCTCACGAAACAAAACCAGAGGTCTTTAATTACAGTAAGTAGTCAGTTGCCTTCCAGTTCCACTGCATCCCTCACCAGTCTTCAGAGGCCTTGCCTTCCTTCAGCCCTGGCTCGGAGGGAAGCAGCGTAGGCAGGTGCGAGTCAAGCACGGCCCTTTTGTCTCAGCAAATTCACAAATATATTTGGGAGCACAGCTTACGGCCTCAAATTCCAATAACTCTGGCTCAGCAAGCTGCAGCCTCAGCCAGCATTTCTAACAGAAGTGTCGAAATAAGCCATGTCAACAAATCACATTCGTAAGTAATTATCAGAGGATCAAGATCGTACGGTTTGATTATTTAACAAGGAATTTACCCAACACAAAGCAGCCAGAACAGTATTTCTAAGTGCCTTTGCTCTTTCTCTTCCTCAACTTCCTTTTCCTTTCACCAGCTGTGAAATAGTCTAGCAAGGACAGACCTACACAGTCACATAATCAAACTACCACGAGGTTACTTCGGTATGGATCAGGCTTGACTTGAACTAAACATGGTGGTGACGTTCAAATGCCCTTGAATATATTGGTCACATATTGCCTCAACAACATGCACTTTGATGGCAAAATAAACCAGGAAAGAGAGCGGGACTGTCCTTCCTTCTCTCCTTAGGCATGGATAAGGTCTCTGCCAATTCCTATCACCTCATTTGAGACAAGCTGTGGGCCGGAGAGAGTTCACAGTGGGGCAGTGAGTACGGTCAGAGGCTTAGTGATCATGGTCTATGGGAAACACCGAACGAGCTGAGCCCTGTCAAACCAGAGAGGAGCAGCCTGCGGGGAGACACGGTGAAAGGCTGGCACAGAGAGGACACAAATAACCCTTTTTCCGTCGCAGATAGAAGACAAGTGAAGATCTCAGACCGCAACAAGGGAGAGCCAAATTAAACATTTTAGAAGAAAGATAATCAACTGATGAATTCAATAGGCTGTCTGGGGAGGGTGCGAGGCACCCATTGGTCCTTGAAGAATAGGCTGGGTAAACATCTGTCAGGAATCATTTAGGTAGAACTTCTCCTGCCTGTGGGAACATAAAATATTTCTGAATGGCAACTTTCTGCTCTCGGTCATAAAAGAAGAACACTCTCTAGTTTCTTCTGGCTGTCTTAAAGTTTTCCTCACACCAGATGTCTGGGAAGAGTGGGGGGTGCTGTGACAATCAGCCGTTTGGAGGGACAGAAGTGTCAAAGCAATGCAGCTCTTCCAGAGACTTCTCCAGTCAGCCCTGTCTAACGACCCTTGTCCTCAGCCTGTCCTGGCCATGAGGAGCCACTGGGAGCTGAACCGTGGAGCTCGTGGAACCTCAGGGGCAGGAACACGGTCGCTCTACCAGAACAGCTTTAATTGAAAAGGGCTTTTACTGCCATCTTCCTCCAATTAATTTGGAAACGTGAAACTAAACGTATGGATGTTGTGCCTGACTCTCATTTACACTGATCGTTTTGATAATGCTTTCCTCCTAAAAGAAAGCCTTAAAAAGTGGGTAAAGAGAATTTGACACCCTTTTATACTGACAAAGTGGGGAAGAGGGCCGTAACGCAAATAGGAATTGAGACTGTTGAGTACTTCGACGTGGTTCTCATCCTCACAGTAATGTCTTTCCACTGCTCTGGTGCTATCAGGGACTTTAAGGTGAGTATTAATGAAGTGTAATTGCACTTGGCAACACTCTGCCCACACAAAGAGGTCTTAAAGGAATCTTAGTGTAAATGAGAATGTTGCCAATTATAGCTAAATTGTGTTTGCTTCATGTAATGAGGTGACTCAGAAACATTTTAATCTTTTCAAATAGGCAGAGGAATTTATAGCTAAAATAGGAATTTAAACTGCTCTTAGCAGTAGGGTAGACACTGTGCTGAATGAAGAGCCCTTCACTGGAAGCCTCCCTTTCATGGGATTTTCAGCCCCATGGTGAGCACTTGTTTCTGAATCGTTCCCCTCCTCTGTGTTCAGCCTTCAGGCGAGAAAGATGGCTCTAGCATTGGCTTCTAAGCTTCGGCTGAAATTGCTGCAACCTATTCCTTGAGGTTTCCAGTTTGATCCCAGGCCATTCTGGTAGTTCCTACACACGTCTGCTTGAAATCAGAACCAAGTTGGAAAATTATTAATGGGATTCTCATTTAAGGAAAAGCCTCACCCGCTGTGCCCAGGATGGGGAGCTGGGCATGCGAGGGGGAAGCAGCCTCCCTGCCAAGGGTGCAGCGAGGCAGTGAATCCTGAGGAATGAGAGAAACAGTGGCTTGTGTCATCGTAGATAACCTGGAGCCGGCTGTTCTCTCTGAACTGTAAGCTAGTGCACTGCTGCTTATTTCTAAACCCCTGTGATAGGTGTTCCTTGTTGAGACTTTGGACTGAGCCCCAGATTGGAACGATACAATGTGAGCAGAATTTCTGGGAATTCACTTCCCAGAAAGCATTTTCTGCTCTTCTATTTCCCTGCAGGACCAAGTGCCTCTGGATTCAAACGAGAGCACCGCCTCCTCGTGTTGAACTTCTGTCTCCAGCTGCTTGGTCTCTCTGCAAAGTAACCTCCTTCTAACGCATCTAGAGCTAGGACAGGGTGGCATGGGACACAAAGTGCCTTTGGTACCTGCTGGAAGTGGATGGAGGGAATGAAATAAACTTAAAACAAGTGAACTGTAAATGGGCAGAGGCTGAGATCTGGTATTTTCAGCGATTGCTCCTCTATAGAGGAAACTTTCCCTAACCTTCACTAGCATCACGAGTTAGCAGAAGACATTCGCTAGCACATGCAACAACAATTATAAATGGATACTGCTTATCCTATCCTCAAAAGGGGAATTATACGAAGGGTACTGACTGGTAACGGAAAAGGAGATAAATCACACACCAGCCTCCACACGGGTG
>NW_010433821.1:30486-32294 GCF_000710305.1 Buceros rhinoceros silvestris | reverse complement strand
AACCGCTCTGTGCTTCAGATCTGAAAGTCCTAGTTTTGTTTGACCTTTTTTCTTACGTGGGTACGTATCCACCAGCTCAGCAGACTTCTGGGTTTGGCCCTAAAGAAGAAAAGTAACAAAAGCAGAACACAGCATTTATTGCCTGGCCCTAGAGAAAGTTCATCCTGGGAAGTCGAAAAACATGCTAATTGTGTATCTGATTCTCAGTGATTCTTGAAAGTGTGTTACAGTCTAAAAAGCATGAGGGACATGTTCAAAGGCAGAAACACCGATCAGGCACCCAGCTGCCATTAAGAGCCATCAGGAGTCAGAGCTCTGGCTACCATTTGTGCCTTTAACAATATCTTCCTGCATCAATTACACATACTCCCACTTCAGAGATGCAGCACACAGCCAGAGAGGCATCAAATAGCCTGAAGAAAATGAGCACCAGCCTGAGCAGGGAAAAGGGGAGCAGGCAGCTCACAGAGCCAGCCAGTGCCTGGTTAACCAGGGAGCAGTCTGGGAAGCAGCAGCAGATAAGTGGGCAGGAGACAGCAACATGCAGAAACGGAACGAAGGCAATGAACAGAAAACTGAACCTGAAAGTCTTTTGAACCGGAGAAGAGTTCGCGTACCTGAGTGACAGTGAGGAAGAGAAGAGAGGTGCTGGCAGCGAGAGTAATGGACAGATCTCTCCAAATAACTGCGAGCACGGCAGGGAGAACCACACAGCTCTTGCTGGAGATGGGACACAACAGGAAGCACTTGCTCGTGGACGCACACCGTGAGAAGCGGGTGTGGGATCCAAGCCCTGGGAACACAACCAGGAGCAGCAGCCCTCACCTCCCTACCCTCTGCCCCTCCAGCAAGGGAACAAGGAGAGCTGGCTATTGCTGCCACTGCCGCCAGCTTCAGCTGCTCAAGACAGGGCATGGTGCTGGGCAAGTGAGCCTTCCTCCTTGGGACCCATCCTTTCTGCTGAGCAAGGAGCTGCTGCTCCGAGTAAACACCCTTTCAGCCCCACAACACTGAACTTCCTCTCTTGACACCCACACCATCCCTTTCTTTTTCTTTCCTTTTCATTTACTCTAATGTCTTCTTTTCTCTTTTTCTTTTTTTATGGTGTTGCGACAGCAGCGCCGAAGACACAGTAATTGAATGTCTTTTGTTGCACAAAGCTCTGACAAGTCCTCCCGTGGCACCAGAGCCACTCTGTTTGGTGTGAAGGCCCCAGAAGGCTGATGTCTTATCCAGCTGTTAGAATGTTTACTTTAAAGATAAAATTACATGCAGGAAGACAGAGACGAAAAAAGTCAGGGTTCAGAGGAAGAGAGAAAGGAGGATGAGAACGAGGAATACTGGCCAGAGAGGGAGGCTGATCTCACCCCTGCAAATTCCCACAGTCTGGTGCTTTACCTGCACCTCCACGCACACAGCATTGTAATCACCGGCTCTTTTTTGGCAATTCCAAAGCCATTTTAGGCCTATTGAATTCCGACAGGAACAGGTATTTTCCAGAGGTGCCCATCCCAGGGATTCCATAGAAAGGCAATGTCATGGCTCAACCCCAGCTGGCAGTTACGCACCACTCAGCCGCTTGCTCACTCCCTCCGGCAGTGGGATGGGAGAGAGAATCAGAGAAGAAAAAGGTAAAACTTGTGGGTTGAGCTAAAGGCAGTTTCATAGGACAGGAAAAAAAGGGAAAATAATGATAATATTATAAATACAGACATACAAAACAAGTGATGCACAATGCCATTGCTCACCACTGGCTGACCGATGCCCAGCCAATCCCCAAGCCATGGTGCCCCTTGACCAACCCCCCC
>NW_010433821.1:21417-30407 GCF_000710305.1 Buceros rhinoceros silvestris | reverse complement strand
CTGCCCTGCCCCCCCCCCCCCCCCCCACTCTGTATGTGCTGGGCCTGATGTCACATTGTCTGGAATGTCCCTTCAGTCAGCTGGGATCATCCGTCCTGGCTGTGCCCCCTCCCAGCTCCCTGTGCACCCCCAGCCTCCGCTGGCAGGGCAGAGCGAGGAGCTGAGCAGCCCCTGAGTTAGATAAACACAGCTCAACCACAACTAAAACATCGGTGTGTCGTCAGCGTTCTCCTCACCCCAAATCCAAACGGCAGCTCTGAGCCAGCTACGAGGAAGAATTAACTTTATTCCAGCCAGAAGCAGGGCACTCAAAAAGGGCATTTCCTCAAAACGCCGAGGTTGCAAGTATCAAATCACACAAGACAGCTTTATTGCAAAGGAGGAGGAGCATGTAAGGTGGAGCTTTTATAAGCAGGTGATTTCTATCATTCAGGGAGGATCTTTCTAAAGGAAAAGGCTGATATATCGGTGGCTTTTTTACCTAGGAATGAGTATGCGCAGTATAACCCCCCAGAGAGTTTATTTTCCATAACACTAATGTAAAACTGGAGTGATTCAGATAAAAATCAAATGACACCAAGAAATCTCTCAGAACTAAAGGCTGGCTAAATAATTGTGCCATATTTCCCTTCTGGTGACACTTTCTCTTTCAACATAATGATACCCTAATTGTGTAGCAGCACTTCTTTCATCACACTAACACGTACCTGTGGTAACGCTCCAGCTGTGATCAGAGCCCAGCACAGGGAATGAGGCAGCCTCTGAGTTTAGGCTGCCTCTGAACACAAGAAAGCGCAGGAAGGCGGATCTCCCATTGTGTGTGTGTAATGCCTTTCCCCATACGTGCTGCGCCTCCACGCAGAGAACTGTCATGATTTCACTGTGCTTGTACCTCTCCCACGGGGACTGCATCCTCATCATGCTAAGGGATCATCACGCGTAACACAGGGAGCGGGTCTGAATCAAGGCAGAATGGTAATGCATTTTGAACTGAAATTTGGGGAAAAAATCTGAGGGATGACATTGGATGCATTTGTCATTATGGTGATTCGCAAATGTGTTGTTGAGGTAACAGGTAAGGGCTGCTCAGTAACCGAAAGGCTGCATCAAAAAGGTGCTCAGACTGTGAGAAGAGAGGATTGACCAGCTCACAACTCGTTTTAGACGCAGCAGACCAACTGGTCCCGTGAGCAAGAGCTCAGACTGAACCTACCACTCCAAAGCACATCTATTATTCTGCAAGCGAGGCAAACGAATGGAGAAATTAAGGTCTAACCAAAGGAGTAATTCCTAACTGCAGGGCAAAGTCTTCAGTGAACACTTTTTCTCTGTGTTCTTTTGGATAAACAGTTGAATTCAACTCAGTGTAAGATGCCTTTTCGCTCACGAGAGAAGGGGTTTATGAGACACCACAGAGTGCACTAACACAGGCTGGATAAAGGCAGGGTGAGAGCCGCATCCTGACAGTAAAATACCTGGAATGAATCGCTGAACTACCAGTCACAGGACGCGATCTAAAAGGACTTTCCAAGCCATACGAATACTTAGAAGTGATAGTGTAGCTGGTTACTGGAGCAGGACCCTGCAACTCTCCCCTAACAATTAGAAACAATACAGTATGTGATTAAAAAAATCTTAGAATATTGTAACTGAAGCGTTCAGGACTGCAATGCTTGATGTTCTGTGTAACAAGGGCTCCTGTAACCGAAATGCAGCAGCAAACCTCTGCAATATTGTCAGAAAAACATTCACTCCTTGTTAAGCCACCTATTTGCTCAGACAGACTAAAATACCCTTGAATTTTCTTCTATCACTGAGTAAACCTTAGATCATGTCTCACCACTTAAAACAAACCTACAGGACACTACAGCTTTTCTGAGGGTCTTACACCTGAAGTACTTGCAGCCACTGATTTCACACCTTTTTTATGCAAATCCGTATCTAATCTCCATTTTCATGTAAGCTCTTGGCTCAGATCTAATCAAAGCTTGCAACGACCGAAGGCAAAACGAAGTGAACTACTGAAACCATAGGCACTGTGCTAGAAGAATAAAATGTCCTTTTGTCTTTGTAGGAACCGTGGAAATCTTTAAATAATTAGTATGGATTGTCCCCTCTTTTCCCCACTGTAGGTTAAAGATGTAGGAAAGTACCAGCTTTTTCTTACCATTTCTAATGGGACTCTTGCACATAATCATTACGGATTCGCAGCAACTGTTTATGCAAGGCAGAGGTCCAGCAATATTTCAGAAGCAGTATTTGCAAATTAAACCCACTGCAATACAACAGTGCAACCTTCTGAGGTTATGGTTCCAGGCGTAAAAGCATTTTGGAAACTCGTATGACATTATAAATCATTTATATGGGCACTTCTAATAATACGAAGAGTGGAACACAAGGAAGAGGGACGTATTTCAGAGAGACTCTAATCTGGGGTTACATTAGAGGTACAAGAATAGAAAGTGAGTAACCATCTGTCTCCAGCCCAGAAACGGCAGCACATCGTTTACCATGCAGAATGAGTGGTGGTGGTGTTTGAAGGCTTGCTTGCTTTACTAATTAATGAATTTATTTATTGATAGTAATAAAGTTAATAGATGCTGATAAATAAAGTCATAGCTGAACAGGTCTGGGAATCACTGTCTGAGACAAGTGTCACACGATAGCGGCTCTTGATACACTTAACTAAGGTTCTTTTTCACTTCCCCACCTTGTTTTGGTACCAATTAAACTGTGTAATTTGCTGGAAATTACCTGCATCCCTCAGGTTCGTCAGCAGTCGCTCAGTTAAGGAGCCCAGACATAAGAGTGACCGGCGGATTTTCAGATGTGTACAAACAGCTATTTCCCCAGAGCGGCTGTGCTGGCTGATAGAGCTCCTCCATCACACAAAGCAAACTGGTCAGGTCTGGAAGGGAGCCCATGTCTTTCATTTCAGCTGGCAGCCCTCACTGAAATCAGCCTCAGCATAAGCCCTTCATGTCTCTTGGTGAGAGCGGCGCCAGCTGAGGGTACTCACGGAAATGTTCCTCCATGTATGCAAACCCCAGAGCCAGAGTTCACCTACACCTGCCTGATACCCTCAGAAGGAGGACTCCTACTCCATTTGCCCACTGCTGAGGTTCTCCCTCCCTGCCCAGACAGGCTTCAAGAGACTGAGGTGCTATGACAAGCCTAATCTTCCAACAGAACTTGATGTTTTAAGGTGGCAAACTCAGGGGCAGCCCATCCTCTCTGTAAACTCCATCTTGGCCGCCTGCCCAGCCAGCTCATTCTCATTATCTGGGGGTATGAAAACAATAGATTGTCTCCACCGCTAAACCAGTCTGATCAGCAAAGGCTTCTCTTAGCTGTGAGCAACTGCAGTTGCCTCTGCTTTGAGGAATCATCGTATGAGAGAGATTTCGTACGCCAACGTGATAGCAACCCCATGGCTAAGCTGATAAGACCTGTAAGCACTTCAGCACGCATCAGAAGGTGGAATTTGGTGCACTTTTGCCACAGACAGAGAAATAATCTTGAGGGGCAGGGCGGACACTGCCATCCCAGGGAGAAAACAGCTGGTCAGAATAGATGTCTCATCTAAAACCTTTAATAAGGAGATCTCGAATATCCACTCTATCGACTCAGACACAGACCCTCTCTGTATCTCTTTTCTCATGTACCGAGGAGGGATGAAAAAACAAGGTCAAGCCAAATATAAGCCTGAGCTACATTTACTGCATCTTAAACTCCACTGCCCTTTTCAGTTATTCACATGAAACATTTCAGAACCCGCTCAGAGCTCCTGGGATCCAGGTATGTGCGGGAGACAGTTAATCAACTGATTCTGCTTAACCGAGGATGGGCGTGAGAGGTCGAAGGTGCCTGGTGGCCAAGCCCCGGACATTGTCGTTGCTGTTCACGGCTGTGCCGCTTGGGACCGGTGTTGGATCTGGTGCAGCTGACCTATGGGGTGCTCGGGGCGCAGGCCAGGAAAACCTGCGGTGACGCTGACACCCAGCATCAGGAATTAACCACAGCCACAACCTGCAGGCAAGGAGGTGCTCACAGAGTCCCCGGCTTTGGCTCTTCCCTGCACCGCAGGGGACCCCAGATGCATCCATCCGACTCCGATTCCAGCAGATTCAAAAGGATGCTACGTGGGCAGAGTGTGGTTTGATGCCCACTATGTAAAAACACGCTGTTATGTGCCGCTATGTCGAACGCTCTTCACAAAGCGATACAGTTAGAGAAACAGAGGCACGGGAGCGATCTCCCCAGAGCCACCCAGGGAGCTAGCGGGAGGGCCAGGGCTGCGCCCACAGCTCCAGACGTGGGGTGAAGCACCTCGCCACATGAACGCTTCGGCCTCTTCCCTTTTGAGCACGTGCCTGCAGTTAACGAAATGATCCGCGTCTCGTCTGCCGGTGCTCTGAGCTCCGGGAAGGGAAGCAGGGCGAGTCGGATTGTGTTCCGGTTCCGAAATTTCCAAAGGTACCGTTTGTATACTGGGACCTGTGCCTATTTAAGTCTGTTATGTGACCAAGAATTACACACAGCGTTAACGTTCAAATTTTTGTTCTAAAATTTCCCACCACATGCTGCCTTTCTGGACGTACCTGAGGCTGTTTGATCCCAAAGTTTCCCTAGGCCGGGAGGATGCTACAGCCTCTCAAAGCACGGTGGTACATAACCCTTTTGAAGATACCTTCCTGATAGGTTTTCCTTTGATTTCAAAGGCACCTGGGGTTTGAAAAGTTTCAAGTTTTGCCCCAGCAGGACATGACCTCACTCCAGCTCGTGACATCAGCTTCTGATTGGTTGTGACACAGTATTTTGCCACCAGTGGACAACAGCATCACCTGTAACGTTCCATTATTTTCTCCTCTTTCTGCTCATTGATTTCAGAACAATTAGAAAACTTCACTGATCCTGTAAGAATGGTTGTTTCATAACAGATGAGTAATCCTGCTAGATCATACTGCATTAGACCAGATCATACTGTACTACAAACCAAAAACATGTGACAAGAATTTCATCCAAAAAGATTCCTCAATGAAAATTTTCCTCTCTTTCGCTTGGATCTTTTAATGAAATTTGTCTTTTCCCTAATTTCTCTCCAGGCATATACGGGTAGTTCATATTCCAGGAACCGTTAGAGCTAGACATCAGCTCTTCCGCATGAAACACATTTTCAGAAGACATGTTTTTCACAGGACGAGTAGCCAGCACGTATCGAAAATGTGTGTCACCATAAGGTGTTTTCGAAGGGGGCACACCAAAGCAAGGCTCCATCTCTTCAGCTGCTTTTGAAAAGCTGAAGCTATGTTTATGTTTCCTGGAGGAACAGGCAGTGGAGTAGGAGAGGTGGTGGTGCTCAAAGTAGAAATCTCTGCCTGCTCATGGTTGCTAAAATACAACCACCACCTCTCCCCCCCAGACCACCCCACCACCACTACCAATGGCAACAAGAAGGGAGGTACTAATTAGCTCCCGGATACACTCTAGTCACTGAGCGAACAGAGGTGCGCACAGCAGGCGTGGGAGAAGGGCTTCTCCAGGAAGGCGAACATAGCTCAAGCTCATACGCAACTTATTTTGCAATTTATAGAAGTTTCATTATCTGTTTCTTTGTGCTTTGTGTTTGTATTTAACTTGTTCTTCTTCCATCCCTGACCCGAGATAAGCGGGATCTGAATAAGCTAAAAGCCACCAACTGAGGCTGCCTGAAGGGCACATGGGACTGGCCTGGGTGCAGATAGAATCAGAAATACCCTCTGTAAGATCAGCTCTGCAGTTCCAGAAAGGCTGGGCGAGCCTGTGAGCGTATAAATATCTACCACCGCAGGGAGGAAAGCTGCGTAGGAAACCGAGGAGTTCTTGTGGAAAGAAAGTTCCATGCCCCAGTTATCCCCTCTCCAGCGCCATGGGCTGCCAAGCGCGTCTGTGTGCTATATAGAGCCAGTGCTGCCTGCGCTTCACACATGAGCAGAGACGCACCGAACCTCCCTTCTGCTGAGGTACCTGCGGGGCTTGTGGGGCAGACCATAATCTGCTTCTCACTTTGGCAGGCTGCGAGGCTCCTCTGACAGCTCTGAACACAGATCTAACGCCTGGCGTATTAGCAGAGCCAACAGCAACGGTTCGATCTCAAGTTACCTACAGACAACTTCAGAGCAAGGGCATCTTGTGCCATTCGCCCTTCAAAGATGCTTCAGTGTGGACTTGCAGGCCACCGGGAAAACCACTCATTCTCGTGTGCAGCTCTAGCAAGTGCGTTGTTTGTAGGCTCACAGGACGAACACACGCACTGGAAAAAATCCTCTCTGCTGGGCACTCACAAGTCCCACTTCTCATTCTCTCGTGTCTAATTCCTGATGTATTCCTCGAGAGCAACCCTGTACCACTCATGGTGTCCTGCCTGGCACAGAGGTGCGGCTCCATCACTGTCCACATCACTAATTTCCCAGAGGAAAAGGCGTTTCTAAGGGTGAAAGGGTGAAATCAAAGCTGAATGCAGCAGCAGACAATTCTACCAGAATCAGAGTGCTCACACAATTGCTCAGTTCTTTTGCTCCTCAGTCATGTGAATAAAAACCTAGACTACTACCACAAACTGTTTTCTTTCTTGCTTCTTTTTATTTGCTTCCCCCTGCCACCGCCCAGCAGAGATGCAGGTGTCCTGGGTACCAGCTGAGGGTTGGTCACCCAACCCGGAACGGGGACGCCAGTGTTACATTAATCAGCAAAAGCCCATGACACTGTCAGTGTCACCGTTACGCTACCACAGTAAATAAGGTACTACGGTCCTTTTGTATCAACCTCGTATTATCTATACCCCACCGAGAGAATAGTTGCCTACTATAAGATAATTCATAAGGCTGTAGCTTTTATTGTCATTTAAATTGCCAAAAGCATTGGGACCTCGCTGGTGACAACAGTAACAACTAGCCAAAGCAGGAGGGGAGCAACATTTTTCCATTATCTGTTTATTTTTGTTTAAATTTTCTATCTGTCTTGAAATGAGAAAAGAACAGTTATACACTGCCTGGAAAACTTTCCACGATACTCACTCTTCAGCCTTGCTCCAAGACTTATTTAAGGATGAAATTATGAAAACACTCCTTAATATTTGCTCATGTAAGTCGACTTGCATTGAAATATGTAGAATAACGTAATTATATAAAATTAATCTACCTATCTATTTAAATCCAGAGTGGAATATTAAATGAATTATGTTATTATAGTTGAGTAAGTCAGTCCTAGGAAAAAACGTTTCTGATTTATTTTGCTGTTTTTTCCTGCCTGAGCACCGGGCAGCCCATTCCTCAAGTTTATTGTTGCTTGATGCAGAATACAACCAGCAAACAAGCCCCGGAAGCCAGTTCTGCAGCTATTTAACTTCACACTTTTTGAGTGGGTTGCTGACAGCTTGTTAAGTTCAGCATGAGAATAAGACTTCAGCGTCCTAGTCTGGAGCTGCTGCTAAGTGACTCATTAAGAACATTTAACTGTCAGAATTTAGACTGTTCTTTAATGCTGATTGATATAAATCACATGATTTTTTGTTTCAACACACCAAGTGTAGTCGTAAGTCTACAACGCACAATCACAAATGTAGACTTTGCTTTCTGAATACGTTGTATTTCGAGCAAATCCAGCACGACTCACCCAAAGTTCTTCCTCTGCAAGTTCCCTCAGATACCACTTGCTTGATATGGAAAAGCTTGTCCAGCTCCGGAACAGCGTCTGGGAGAAAGAAGAGAGGATTGAACAACCCTGGGCTCTGATTGCCAAGAAGCATCTCGGTGGCAGGAAGAAGAGTCAGACTAACATCATCTCATTCAAAAGTTAATACTTCATTTTGGACCGAAATATTTTGACTCTGGAAAGCCCAAGGCTTCATTTTTTGTTTTTCCAAATTACAATTTTTCTAAGTCCTAGTTTTTAAGGATTTATTTGCCTGGAAGAACGGAAGAAATTGAGACGTGGATGAAATGCAGAGTAACACACAAGCGAAACTTCCCATGTAAGCAGGCACAAATGGTGATGGTTTCTAAATTAGCTATCATTATTCAGACCATATTTGAATGGTTCTCTGAACACACTAGCACAACGTTCTGCAAAGATCATAAAGGCAAATCTAATGTTCTAAGTTGTTAGGCATTGTATGGGGAACAAACCAGAAAATATTTTTGTACCACTTTATAAACCCACAGCACGCTCACGTCTTGAACACGACCCAGTTCAATCAGTTTGGAAACAGTACAGTGTGGTGTTAAAGTCATGGTAAGGGCAATCAGAAACACGGAACAGATTCCATGGGAGCGCAGCCCGAGTTCTGCATTTTGGAAAAGGCACAACTGAAGGAACTCACCAATGTGACCCTAAATAGCAGACAAGCAGTAATTAATTACCAGCTCTGCAGAGTGAATGTAAGACCTAGAGGTGCCCCAATACCCTTACTGGAAAGGGCAAAAAAATTAAACTACTTCACACAACTTACCAATAAGTTGCAAAGCTCTTTATTGCCAGATGTAGAGCTGAGCGAAAGCTTAACATATTCAAACCAGCCTAGAGATCCTCGCGGGGACGGGAGCGTAGGAGTGGTGTTAAACGTGATGGAAGTGATGCAACGTCCCTCCTGTGCCAATGCTCAGCAGGTGGGGCAGGGCACTGCCCTCTCTACCCACTGCTCCTTACACCCCTCCAAAGTGTTTGCAGCTGGTCCCTGTAGGAAGAAACATTTGGAGCTGGATAGACTTTTGATGTGACCCTGAATGACACTTCATAGAGCGTTAAGAAATACCAGTATATTCCCTGGATTTATTTATTTTTGAAGAGATTCGTTCTTAAGCGAATCTCTTTACTATTAATACATTTGTTATTCTAATTCAGGTTTGTGATCTCTATTATGATGACAGCAAAATAACAACTCCTCAAAGTACTTCCCATTGCCAAGGTTTCCAAACACTGCAGTCATAAAAGCAATAAACAGCCCTGCTGAA
>NW_010433821.1:16077-21296 GCF_000710305.1 Buceros rhinoceros silvestris | reverse complement strand
GGCTTCGTAGCTGCCACACGTGTCCGGCAGGGCTGGGTCCTGGAGCCGAGCTCGGCACAGCTCATTACACAGGATGTTTTCAGTACCTTCAAGAGGCCTTGCAGAGCAGTGTCACACTTCTTAAATGTGTTTGGAGTCTGCAAATGGGTAGAGTTCCTTGGTTGGTGTGACTGTGAATTTAAGCAATGGCTTGTGGTATTTGCTTTCTTTTAACTCATTTATAAGCCACATTGCTGAAATCAGCAACTTCTGAATATTCGAGTGTATGCAGAGATGCTTTTTTTCCCTCTTTTCCTTTACTCGGTTCCTGTGAATCAGCTCTTCAGATGGAGTAAACAATATTTCACTGATATCAACGATCCTACAACAGTTTACACCAGCTGAAAATCTGAACCTTCTGGTTAGGACAGGAGAGGGAGAACGTGGAGAGAGCAGTTGTCCCTTCTGCCTTTACGGTGAGCAGCCGAAACACTGACATTGCTATCAGCAGAATTTACAAGAAGTTTGATAAAGGTGAACTGCAGTCACATCAGTTTTTCCCAGTGCTGACACAGCCTCCCCGTGCAAACTTTGTTTGCCCAGAGGCCAGGGAAGTGCAGGCGTAAAACGATTACGACACTCGTCTGCTTTGAGTCGCTTCTGTTGCTGCCAAAGCGAGAAGCAGCACAGGCGATGGGAGGAATCATATACGGAGATTTTGACAGGCGTTTGTTACAGACGTTGCTCACGTTTCTTTGGATAAAGGGTTTCTTTGGAACGGGTTAGATGAAGCAGAAAGTGTCCTGAAAGCTGTGATTCAAATCCCTCATTTAATGCTCTATGAGTAGTTCGCCCCACGTGCACCGTTGCGTAACACATTCGAAGGCCCTTGTACTTTTGCCACAGGGGTTTTATGGGCTTTTGTTGCTCCTCTACATGAATCATTTGCAAGTCACCAAAACCAGCAAGAGAAAGAGCTACAAACCACTCCCTCCTTCATCCTCCTCCCCCCAAACAACCTCAACCCAGAAACTCTGTCCTTCCACAACTGACGGAGCAACAGGGGCTGCGGTTTGGAAAGCTGCGTGTTTAAACCTCCTCCCGCTGGGAACCGTTTTTGCCAAACAAGAAGAGCAGAGGCAAAGCAAATCCTAACCACCTCCTGTTCCCCTCAGTCCTGAACAGCACGGCTAAGAGCTTGGAAAACCCCACGGGCCAGGCTTCTCATCAGCAAATGGCAAATTCTGAAAGCGACTGGAGTCAGTGGGAGTTTTCCTGGAAGATTCAGCACTTAGAGGTTTATAAATTCAAAGCACTATTTATTACGAGCTTTATTCATGGCTAACAGTGAGAACTGTTAGGGGGTAGGAGAACAGACATCTAGCAGCAGCTTTTATCTTTCCCAGCTCTTTTTAGCCCAAATACTGCCAAAATACTCTCCTTTTCTCCACTGTCAGTGTCGCAAAATGATAGCAGGTGTTTCCTTCTGTCCAGTTTTCAGCCATTCCCTCTCCTAATATTCCTGTGCTCTGCATTGTGAGAATTTGATTTAACCACTTTTCCTCAGATTCGTCCCTTTCCATTTTCCAGACATCAGCACTAGATCCTGCTGTTCTTGCCCTCATGTAACAAGGTAAGACTTTCTCTCCTGCCCGTCCTTTCAGCGGGTGCAAACGCTGTGAGGAAGAGCAGAGGGAAGGGAAACTCAGATGCCTGCTGCTCCGGCTGGCACCACAAACCATCTCTAAATATCCCTGCCAGCTCTTGCTCAAGAAAAGGGTGTGTGAAGTGGTGACGACTGCAAGACCTTAAAGGCTGTGCTTTGCAGAACTGCCTGACTGCAGCCCCACAACCTTCAGGAGCTGGAGCACATGGCCTGGATTTCACCGTCCTTTCTGGGAGAGTGGTCCCAGATGTGGTGCAGCGGGGGCACCACAGTTTGCAGGCCTTCTAGAGAGCTGTGTATGGGTAGGGAAATGCTCCTTCTCACCCTGCTTGAGCACGTGCTGTCTGTCCCGGCAGTGAGTAGAGCTGTGCGTGAACTTGCAGGGAGGAGACGGGTGCAGTGCAGCAGGGCTTCTGTTAAACTCCTCTGTCTTCTGAAGTGCTGAGACTCACACAAAACTGTTGTGTGCTAAATGCCTCCTGGAATCAATCTCTTAAAAGACAGAAAATCACTTGACATGTCCAGCTAGAATGAAATAGAAACACAACAGCACTAGTTACAGAGAAAAATACCTCCAGTGCGTTCATTCAGCAGAATACTCAGTCGGCAGCACTGAAAAAGAGAAGGAGCTCGTTGCAGCCACCATTGTCAGGGATTTCCAAAGACCGAACTGTCAGGTAAGGACCCAGTTCCTATTGCTAGTCCACAGGCTACAGATGGCTTTGACAACCCTTTCTTCTCCTGATTCTTCTTCTTATCTGGACAATGCTTGTTTTAAATACAAACAGCATTTACATTTTAACATCTTGGTTAACAATCACCCTCATGTCCACAAAGGGGGGTGCTGAGAAGACTGATGCAAGATGGGTCCAGCCTGTGGAGCAACCACTGAGACAGGAGACAGGAGTGGAAAAGGTCAGTTTTGACTGGATGATTCCAGTCCCAACAAATACAGTTTTTTTCTCTCCCTCTGGTTCCTTCTCCGTGATGCAAAGAAGGGGTATCTCAGACACAATCCCCTGAAACCTGAGGCCGTCAAAGCAAAGCCAAGATATGTCAAACCAGAAGAGAATGTAAAAGAGTCCATAGCACAAACCAGGAAAAAGGGACAGGCACTGCCGAAAAATCTCCTGTTGGCGGCATGTTTGTTTCTGTAAAAAGAAGATCTGAAAACCTGTTTGTTTTCTATAAAACCTATACTTGCTGCAATTCTACATCCCATTCAAAGTCCTCTTTTGGCATTGCACAGATGTGATGTACACGTTACGTATGCACACACATAGATTGTGAGGTCAGAGCAACCACAATGCCAGAAAATACTGGTTGGTGTCGCCTGCACAATTTTAACACAAAACATTTGGGAATATGAACTTGGCCTACTTCCAATTATATTTCCACACGTTATCCACAGCTTCACCCACCCAGTTTCTGCCTTCTCTTCTTTGCCTTCCCTTACTACTTCTACTTTTTATTCTTCCTTTTTTCTTAACACATACTTGATATTTACATCATCTGTTCCTTGCCTTAGAAGTCCCATTAGAATCTTTGCCACCCTCTTCTCATTCTGCCTTTAACTTCATCTTCCAAAGAACACTCATGTTTTCTTGATTCTCAGTTACGTGAACATGCCTGTAGCTAATCCATCCATGTAGTGAAAAACAGAACCACAAAACCAGAGAAAAAGTCCCAGACCAGAAGGAAATAGTCTCTAGCATTTTCCTTCAAAGTGAAAACTATTCAGTTTAAAAAAAAAAAAATTCTATCAGCAGTCTAAAGTGGCTTTCAGGAAAGTTATGGTTTGAATGAAGAGCAATTTGAGGATGGAAATCACCCAGAGGCATTAGTTTCAGTATTTTTGACCAGCATTTCCTTTATAAGACACTCAGCTCACATCTCAAACTGATTTGAGTATAAGAAGCTAGAGATCATCGATCGGATTAAGATGTTTTGGAAGTGAATTTAAAGCAGGATATTCTGGGCATATCTGTACTGCATTTAGACACATTAATAATACAGTCTCTCTGTCTTGGGAGAACATCTTCCCATTTCCTCATATAAAGACTCCAATCCCTCCTAATACTGTACTCTATTTCCAAGGTACATCCTCCCACCCTTTCGCACGAGGCTGGTTTTGAGACCCAGCTGCGCTACCCTCCACCCACGCAGCATACACGGGTAGCAGGAAGGCTGTACAGCTGCCAGAGTTAAGAAATGTGCCTCAGATGGGATGGTCTCAACCTACCGTGAACAATCTTCTTGCACCCGTTGTCAGAAGTCTGTGGGTAAGGTAAGCCCCTCTGAGGGGACTTTTTACACAATCACTCATTTTTAAAGACTCCATTTCCCAAGAGCGCTTTGTCTTCCTTTCGAGGACAGGCTGTGTTCAAAGAGACGGCCACCCAGGGGGAAGGAGTGACACCAGCACCCTCTGCCCATCTCCAGACCTGGATAATCACTCTCCCCAGGGGAGGCCAGCACCACGGCTCAGGAGGGAAGATGCTCCACAGATGCTCCTTGGACTCTTTCTGCTGAAGAACAGAACAGGATTACTGTGGACTTTGTGCTGAAATCTTTTTTTATTGTTTTTCTTAAGGTAGTGTCCAGAAGCCTAAAATATGTACTTGAAGCTGCACAAGTTCAAAAGAAGCCCCTGTCCTGGGAAGGCTAAGTACGTATGACCAGAGAGAAGAGGATGAGGTGCTGAGGCTCTAAAAAAGTATGTTCAGATTTCTAAGGGTTCTTTGACATGTAAAGGCACAAAAGAACTGCCAAAATCGAACAGTTCATAAAAATCACTGAGATCCTCTGCATCTTTGGGTGGCTGCACACTTTTACAACTTCTATTCACAAGCGTGGGTTCATCTCCCTTAATTTCACCTGTCTAGAAATGAGCGTACAGACGAGTTCTCTGCCTGTGCTCCTGCTGGAGGCTCTCAGGACAGCCAGCTATCTCCAGCGGCCGATTCAGACCATGCTGTGCTCTTCAGCAGATTGCGACTCGTGGTTTCCATTTCCATAGTGGTTTGCCAAACAGAACGTAACAGCTCACATCCGCGTCCCACAAATTCCCAACCACTGACCGGTTTCATTACGAAAGTTCACAGCCTTCCTACAGACCCAGCAGCATGGGGCTCCACACTGGAAACCATAAATAGGCCAAAACATTGGTTCTAACAACTCAGACTCTGAGCTTTCTAAATCACAAGGCTTTAGGGACAAGAAATTTGTGGTGTCTAAGCTCACATGGAGACAAAAGCACTAACAAGGCAGAGGTAGCCACACACAAGGACAAAAGCCCGTGGAGCTTTTGGCTTTAATCCCAGTAGTGACGCTGCCAAGCTTCTAGCTAGTAATTCTGAGTCCTGGCTGTCACATACTCTGGGCAAAAGGGTTGGGGGGCTACCAGATAATATTTTCATCTGTGATCCCCGGGAAAAAAAAGACTGTGGGTCATGATCCAAACTTAATCTACACGTAGCTGCCGACTTGCACCTGCCTGGGTTTGGGTGTAGCTCCATGCCAGGCGCTGGGGCTGCTGCTGAGGGCTGGCTGCTCAGCGACTCAGCTTCCTCCA
>NW_010433821.1:15534-15911 GCF_000710305.1 Buceros rhinoceros silvestris | reverse complement strand
CGCGCGCCGCCCCCCCCCAGCAGAAACAGCAGCCGCTGCTGTGTATTTGTTCTCTGCAGTCATTTGCTTTAACCTAACCTGGTTGAAAAACAGGCACCACTTAGTTGCATTTGCATCATTGAAAGGGCTGGAATTCTTTGCCTGCATCGCAGACAAAGCACCTCTCCCTAAAGACAACTTAAGGTGCATCACCAATAACCAGGTTAAAGACCTCTTAAAAGGAAGGTCACCACCATCCTTATTGGCCAGAGCAAATTACTTGGGTGCCTTTTTCTTTCAGCTGTGATTTTGTGCACTGACCTTTGGAAAGTATGGTCAAATAGCCTTTAGCAGCAGTTGTAAAGCAGAAGATGATTGCACGGACTCTGATTTCATTA
>NW_010433821.1:7126-15345 GCF_000710305.1 Buceros rhinoceros silvestris | reverse complement strand
GGGGGGGGGTGTGTGTGTGCAGCTGATGGTACTGAGCAGAGGTGAGGGCTGTTCGCTCTCTGTGCTATGCCTGTAAATGAAGGGAAGCCTTCCCGTCCCTCTGCAGAGACACAGCTGCCCTCTGTGCTTTGCTGCAGATATAAGACATTGCACAGAGTGAAGTCCTATGTGAGATTTTTTTTCCTAGCAGAGACCATGCAAGGGGGAGAGTAGTGGCCATGGACTCTTGTGAAGCTGCTCTGATTTAGCCCAGGTCAGATTTTGCACCCTCAAGTAATTAAAACCTCAGATCAGATTTGACCCTCCCCAGTTTGCACCTGCCAGGTAAAACAGAACAAGCACCAGCCAAGTCCCGGTAACCTGCGGGAGCCTCCAGCATCCCCCCACCAGAGGGGAAATCTGCCTGGGGTTTGGCCCCTCTGGCCGGTTTTAATTCTTTTAACTCACTAGGTTTAGGCACGGGAAGGGTTTCTAATCTGGAAAGTGCCAGTCTCACGATGGCAATCATTTTTGAAGAAAGCAGCTCGTTGAGCACATCCTAAAGATTTTTAGAGCTTAGATTTATCTGGTTTTTTCTAAGATTATTCCCCAGGTGGAGCCCATCCACTAAGACTGCCAGCGCTGCACTGGCAAAAACGTCCTCTGCGTATCTGAGCTCCCACCATTTAAGTATCTCTAAACCTTTAAACGCCCTGAAACTGCCCAGCAGCTTCAGATTTGGTCAGTTTTAACAGATAGATTAGCATTCGAGGTCAATTTTAGTTTTCATGGACCAGTTTGCTAATCTCCCCTGAGAAAATTCAGCTCTGTCTGACCCTCAGGGAAGGGGGAAGAGAGCGATGGATTAACAATAAGAACAAAATTAATCAGAGAAAAGCTTAGGTGTTGAATTATAAACGACCTGCCCGTTGTGGCCACTGCAGAGTAGTTACTAAAACTATGGAAGAGAAAAAAACACAGTTCTGATACAAGCATTAAAAATTCCTATTTCAGTCACAGTTCGGACACCCAAATGTGTCTGACTCCTTTAAGCGACCCTCCAAGTCTGTCCCCTCTACACTTCAACAAAACAGGAGGAGCTAGCGGATGGGAGAGGCTGCTCTGCTGTGCAGTCACTTCTCTCGAGTGCGTTCAAGAAGCCAGCGGCTGTCAGGCCCCACGGAGAAAGTTTAAAAACTCAGGGCTGTGTTTTGTCTTCAGTAACATCGACTGGAAAATGCCCCATACACTTTCTCCAGCAGCTTGAAGACCATCACTTGGAGCTTTGCCATCCATGCATGTAAAAATGATCTCTCCAAACGTAGCCTGACGTATTTTCTGCTGCTAAACAAGAGGCAATTTTCACTCTCTGCTTTAGTTCCCCAACGTCAAACTTGATCCATGATTTAAAGCAGTGTAATGGCAGCAGAATTACCTTCCTCACATATTTATGCTTGCTTTTAGGACGAGGTTAAAATCACGGGGTGCTCTACTTGCTCTTTCAATTCATTTTTCTGTGTGGTGGCAGAGGAAGCAGGGGATGCTGACACAAACCCTGGGCACGTGCAAACTCCAGCCTGGCAATTCACTTATGCACCAAAACATGCGCGAGGAAGAGATCTCTCTTCCTCCCCCTTTCTGTGGACGGGGAGGCAGGAGCAGCTGGGGCTGAAAAGGGGACAAAGGGTGGAGGGAAGTGGGTCCTGGTGTCTGCATTTAGGTGAGAGCATGACAGAGGGACTCGGGCTCGTCCCAGCCCTGGGCGGCAGCACAGGCTACCACCTCCTTCCCTCCACATCCTATTGCCTCAGTCTCGGGTGGCCTTTTCTCCACATCTCCTTACACATGGATGGGTGAGCTAAAGCAACACAATCCACAGTAGGCTGTGCTAAGAGGGGAATTACATCCATGCTCTTTAACGTAAGTTACTTGCAGCTGAGGTCTTTCCATTTAATTCCAGTCTGAAATCCACAAAGCTGCCCAGAACAGTTAAGTTCACTTCCACTCCAGAAAAAAAAAAAATCCACAGTCTGACTCAGTTTAGTCTGAGGCCAGTCACTGACTTTTAAACAAGAGGTTTGGTTCAGGTTCATTTTGAGAAATGAGTGATATTTCCGATTTTCCTCCAGAGGTAGGCTCACCACACACTCCCACTGCTAAGCAATGTTCCTGTGGAATTACTGATCTGCCCAGGCAAAGTCTGCTCAGCAGCCCTCTCACGCTGCAGGGTGTCTCAAGCGTGGTTTCAGAGAGCCTGGTACGGTCCTGCTGTCTGTACTTCCATCCACGGACCCAGGGACAGCAGAGAGTGCACTTCCTAAATTCACAGACATCGTGCTGCTGAGGGGGGCTGCAGCACTCCAGGAAACCCTAACATGCAAAGTGATCTTCGCAAAACCAAAAATCAGTCTGCAATTAAAAACAGGTTTCAATTTCCATAAACCTGAGTGTGAGGTACTTGAGTCAGGCAGGAAAACTCCACTTCAGACAGGACAGAGAACAACTGGCCAAGTGTTCACTCCCCAAGAGACAGTCTTAAGACCACAGTGGGTCACAAAGCATATACTGAAATCAAAATATTGCCAAGCTCTAACATCACCCTCAGGTGTACAAACAAGGATATGATCTATAACACTGAAAATAACCCTTCCACTCCAAAGACCTCAGCTGGGATACCCAGTCTGGTTTCAGGCATAGGATTTCAAGACGAATATGGAACATTTGGGCTGAGAATATTGACAAGAAGCAGAAATCCAGAGATCTAAAAAATGTGACACAATGCAGTGAAAAAAAAACAAAGAAGGAAAAATAAAGGGAAAAAGAAATTATTCAGCTCAGATATCAGGAAAATAAACCATGGATGCAAAAGCATCCTGCAAAGAATAACGGATGAGTCTGTCTGTGCACCTGGCAGACAGGACAGCAGGTAACGCGCGGGGGAGTAAGCAAAAGTCTCTAGCAGGAAGGTTCGTGAAGGACTGGGAAGGTTTCCCGCAGGAAGCTGTTCTACCTTTTGACTGAAGTTCTTGAGGAGCAGATAAAACAAATGCCCGCCAGGGGTGCTTTGGGTACAGCTGATTCTGCCTTGCAGTACAAGGATGGGTTAAGCTGACCTCTTGAGAGGGCTGCCAGCTCCCTCTTAGCTCTAGTCTCTGCTGGTTCCACCAGGTCTGTGTACCTACAGCAATATATCTGAAGGCGGTTAAAACATTAAAAGCACAATTCATATTTTTTCCTCCTAAAACTAGCAAATTAATGATCCTAATAAAAATGGTTTGCTCACTGAGCTCCCTCAGTGTGCTCCAATTATAACACTCTGAAATATTTGTGCTTCATATGGGAGCTCTGCTCGCTGCGGAGATCCAGACTTGTGTCATCAGCTTTTTCACTGCTAAGTCTGCAGGCACAGAACCTGCTCTGCTCTTAGTGAGACCAACAGCAAAGGAAATGTGAGCTCAGCCACTGGTTATCTTGGCATAAAGAAGTGCATGGGTTTCCCTGACTAGCAAAGGCGATCACGGCTCCACGATACACCATCACAGCTCTTAGTCTGCCGCCCTTTAGCTGGCATTACCCTTTACCAAGTGTCACCAAGCACACGAACAAGCCAAAACTCCTCTTCCCCGACACTTCCCAGTGCAGCTCGAGCCAGGTAATGCCCACGTTAAACTGGATTCTCTCACTGGCTGTGTCTGCTGGGTGCCCAAATTCCAGCTGTCACAGAGCATCCCCGAGCCTGCTGCAGCCCCCGCAGACACTCAGGCAGCCCCAGCTGCGTGCTGGCTGAAAGCAGGTTTTGTCACCTCGGCTCTGCAGCAACTGCTCCCGCGTTGGCAGGGTCTGACTCTGGCACACACGCACGGGCTTTTCCTGGCTTTACTTGCAAAAGGCTCCCAGGATGGTGCCTAGATAGTCCAGCTATTAATGCAGAGCACAGGCTTAAACCAGCGCGGATGTCAGAGCAGCCCCCTGGATGCTCCTACAGTGAGGGGCTCGCTGAGCAGAGGCAGAGCCGTGTTTGCTCTCCCCCAGCCTGTGCTCTGTGCAAGGACCACTCCTGGCTCCTTGTCTTCTGCTCACACAGCAGCTTCAGGCTGCCGGGTATCCTCGTGCACGAGTCTGCGCTTGGTCTCTGATCTCAGACGAGACCTTCCCAGGAGAGCAGCCGTTGCATTGCCCTCCCCACGTGCCCCAAGGGAGGTATTAGCTGCCTCATTGTCAGAGTGGAAGAGGGAGATGAGGGTTCTGCACGTGATGGGGCAATGAGGCAATGAATGGTCCCAGTTCTGTGGCTGGCTCGCAGGGTCCTGCTCCTGGCACCCACAGCCCTGCCCCTTTGTCGCAGGGACTTTGTCTTTGGACTAGTTACTGGAGGGAGCAGCAATAATTTTCCAGCCCAAGTAAAGCCAATACCCATAGGGTGCTTCCAGTATCCATTGCTCCCAGCACCTAGTGCAGGACCACATCACTGCGGTCTTCCAGAACCTCTTATAGTTCACTGTTGACATACTTCCAGGAAACAAATTCCTTTCTGGACTATTACCCTGCAGTTTTACTGTGTATCCAGGGCATTTCCCGGCCAAGAGTAACAAGTAAAAAGAGAGGATGTACCAATCTTTTATATCGGGAGGGAAAAAGAGAAGAAATAAAAAGAAAATAGAAAGAACCATTAACTATTCCAGCCCTTCTAGCAGCCAAAACACCGAGCAAATGTTGGGAGGTCATGCCTCAGAAGTCCCGTCTTTTATATGGAAATACGGAATCTGCTGTTCACACTAGATTCACTGGTTTGAATAAATAAAATACAAGACCTGAACATTTATTCAAAATTCAGGCCAAGCTTTGAGCTGCTTTAAAGTTCACAAACAAACCCAAAGGTTTGTACTAACTCCCCTTTACACTATTTTTTGGTTTGGCCACCATTGAAACACTTCAGCGCTTGGGCTCTATCTCAGCAAAACCCACTCACACTGGAAGGCCACCAGAAAATCCCCACGCATCCATCCAGATTTTGCACTCTTGGGAGATTCAGGTAAATGGGATAAGCTTCACCTTTCAGAAGCTTTCTTGTCTTCAGTAATTTTTCATTTTCTGAATCTTTCTCTACCTGGGCACAGAAAGCAAATGCTAAGGACGTGCCATACATACTAACCACTAGCGAAACTAGGCTGAGGGGGAAAGCGTTATCGATTAAGTCGCAAGGGATGTTAAGAGAAGACAGCTCCTTTTAATCAGGGGAAGGAAGGAAGGTTGTCCTCCCTTTCCGAACATCAGTATTTCAATAGCGACAGCAAACCTCCCGAGATCATGGAGAATTATTAGCCTATAGCACTCATCAGCCAACGGCATCTCTCTTGGTCTGAGAAGAGCTAAACATAGTATTTGTTCTCTTTTTCCAAAGACTGTCAGTGTGATGTCTTACAGGGAGCACATCAGGCTGCCCACTACCCCTTTACAAAGTCCTCTTCTCTTGCAACATCCTTTCCTTTGCTACATGCACTCTCCGGTGGGAAGAGCAAGCAAAGCCGTCTGTACCGGAGAGCCCTCGCCGGAACCAGCAGCAGGAGAAAGGTATGTCTGTGCACACACACCGGGAGGGGGGACACTGCTGCCAGAGCCTGGGTGTGAGAAGAGAGAAACCGCAGAGAGGGGTTTTATGTTTAAACATAGTAGTACTGTTAAACAAACATACCTGCTCCCCAACACAGATCACAATTAAAACACTGCTTTGGGTAATAAATGATCACATTTACTCATTTTACTCCTTTTAGAAGTCTAATATGTGGGAGTTTTGAGATAAATTGAAAGCCGAAGAGTGAGACCCTACCATACCGACTGTGCTGTTCTAAACGAGGCTGGCAGTGGCTCACGAAGGTGAGATTTGTTACAGTTTCTGCAGTGGAGGAAAGTTGCTGACTGTGGTATGAGAAAAACGAACTGTTATCCATGGGTAACTATTGTCCATCACAATTTACCCTCCATGCTTTGACTTTAAAAGATATCAGGAGGTAAAGTAAACTAGGACATAAAATACCGGCTTCTGTACCTGTTCCTTGTCTGGCACAGGAGACCGTGAAGGCTTTTCAGCAGTGAATAGCTTTATCTCAGCTCTTGTCGCCTCCTCCGCCCGTTCCTTTCACCCTCCTAGTGCCTCTATTAGTGACATGGGTCTTTGGGGGGGGTGTCAGTTTAGTATCATATTGCACAGACAGGGACCAGTGATCTGCCCATGGTAACGCAAATACCTGTTGGAGCTGGACTAGAACTCCGGTGTCTCACCATCATTTCCACCTTGAACCCTAAAATCACATCATTTTTACTAAAGAGTAAGAATTTCAGATGGACCAAATTAACAGTGACAGAAAATTGCCACACTGACGGCTCTTGGGTCAGACCTTTTCTTACTTGGTTCTGTAAACTATCACGACAGTTTTGATGGTCAGAACAGGGAAGTCAGCGCTGGAAGTTACGAGAACTGTGTTGCAGCAGCAATAGAGCTGCATCACTCCAGAGAGGACGGTAATAAAGCAATAATCGTGCTAGAGAGAACGGATTAGCACTACCAGAACGCCCCAATCTGAGGCACTCCAATGCAAAGCTTATCATCCTAACTCACAGAGGGTGGTGTAACAACCAGAACAAGATGCACTCAGGGATGCACGCAGAGAGCTAATCCTGAGTGGGGGTGCTGCGAACAAGACATCAGAATGAGCAGCTGCAGGACACTACGGGAGAAATGGATGTGCAGATGGCCTGCCCTGGCCTGCGGCACCACCAAGGGTCACTGCGTGTAATCGGTAAGACACTGCACACAGCTGCTGGGAGGTGCAAACTTGGCAGAATAGATAACCGAGAGAGGAACTGCCAGGGCAGCCCTATCGTAACTCCTCATTGAAGGCATGCAGCCACCAAACCAGGGCTGCAGGGGCAAGAGGAACCGGGGCTGTGCTGCTCTGGGGAGGGGATGATGAGGAGGACTCGGTGGTGAGCTAATGGAGAACACGGGCGCGTGAGGTGAAGCCACTCGAATGATTGGGGCCAATCTGCTGCTTTGTCCAGAGCATATGAGGTGCTCACCCTGGTGTTGACCAGAGTCTCCAGAGGACACAGACAAAACACGCTGCCTTGTCAGCTCGCTCTTTCCTTACTGCACAGTTGCCAGCGCACTGGGATCTGAGGGTGTTCTGGAAGCAATGGTAGATGCTGCTGTCTGAAAGCCAAGGACATTGTACCAGAGAGGCTGTGCCAAACTGGTGAATGGTTTGCCCACCCTAAGAACACCACATAAAGTGACAAGCCTCCCGGAGCCTGAAAGATACCAGTAAATTGGAAAGGACTCAAAGAAATGCAACAACAAGTGATTAAGAGACAGATGGACTGCTGAAAAAAAAATATTAAAAGAACTGAATAGTTGGGATAAAAGGAGGTCACACAAGGGAAAGACTGTAAATAACAAGGATAAAATAAATTATTGAGGACCGCAAAAGGAAATATAATCCACTGACACTGAATAATACTGAGCAGAGGAAAATTCAGTCAGCAAATCTGGGAAAAAAAATGTTTCTTTTCTGGTCTAATAGGGTGAAGAATTGCCTCCTAAAGGACATAACGGGCCCTGTATGGCCTGAAGAAATTTAAGCTTAGAATCACAAAAATCAAGTTGAATAGATGACAGCATGGGTGGAAAATCAGCCTGGGAATAGCATGTGAATTATGTGTGCTAAAAGACTTCCCTATTTCTCATTTCTCTTTTGTACATCTTCATCGTGGTAAGACCAAATACGTGTGGTTCACTGTTATGAACGTTTGGTGTACGTGGAAAAGAGAACGTCTGTACCCTGCTGGCCAAACACTCAGTCTCGAAATTGTGGTTCCCTCAGAAACATCTGTATTGTAATGCTATTAGTGCGAACGTTCTGGAGTTGGGGGTTGATCAGAAATATTTTGAAGTTCAACCTGAATGTCTCAGAAAGGGCAATGATTCACTCTCCTTGATTAGATGATCACTTGCAACACAAACATTAGTATGCGAGGCCATAAATTCCTGAATTTGGGAAAAATATATGCATGTAGCTTTGAAATTTGCATTTGAAGTTTGTGCCAGATGCACAACAATCAGGTGGCAACACCAAGTGAATATACAAGAGCTGCACTGAACAGAAACAAACTGACCAAATGTATTTATTCACAGAAGCTTCCTTGCAGCGTTTGCCTTGCTCTAGTTTAATTATACAGCCCTC
>NW_010433821.1:0-6991 GCF_000710305.1 Buceros rhinoceros silvestris | reverse complement strand
GCTGAACAATAGAGATTGCTGCAATTTTTCAGTAGACGTACAAAGAACCTGGATACTCAGCACTGATTTTGGGGCGGATTCTGGAGGAGGTCCTGTGGCCACAGCTCAGGAAAACATGTAAATCCAGGCGTTTTTAAGGCAGCAAACCCCAAATATTTTCTCAGACCAAGAGACACTTTCAATTGCCTCCTGAACAAATGCTTTAGGACTGTAAATTGTTACGTGTCAGCAAATGGGCCCTGTGAATGCTGGATCCCACTGTCGTACCCTCATGAGAACGGTTTGGATTGAGGGACCATCAACGATCATCTAGTTCCAACCCCCTGCCATGGGCAGGGACACCTGCTAGAGCAGGTCGCCGGTTTCCATCGGTGAAACTGGGGCACGGTCTGGTCCCTGGGATTAGATGCTGTGTGCATGCAAAGGAGTCTTCTCCCTGCCACACGGAGGCAGAGGAGAAATAACTTACACTAGGAGAAGAGCAGGAAGTCAATAACGAGGTCTCTGTAGCTGGCTTTGGTGTACGGATCTTTCAATAAGAGTACTTCAAAGACTCGCCGACTCAGATAAAGTGCCTCTTCATCACTGCTGGGGCAGGTAAGCGGAAAGAAGTAAAATTGAAACTAAATGGCCTGGTTTTGTTTTCTCTTCTCAGGCGAATGCCCACAGTTAAGGCAATGAGAGACAGGAGTGCACATCATCGCTATGAATCAGCCCGGAGACTTAAATCCCTAATTTATGTTGTTTCAGAATTTGGGATACATGAACTGCCGAGGGACATGGAAAGGATGAAAACCCTGAGCAAGGAAGTTGCATTTTGGGCATACGAGCTCATACACAGCTAATTAGCTCTGCGTAAACTGTCGTGTCTGCAGAGCCTTGAGCATGGCAGCCGTGCCAGTCCACAGTACTTCCAGCGTGGCCCTCCCGGCAGACTAAACCAGTCCAGCTTCCCTGCTTGTTTCAAGCACGACTGACAGCACAGGCAGGGCTGCACTGTGCTCAAGACCCACACTGGCTCGTTCAGAGACAGATCAAAAACCTGCGCACAGCATCGTTTTGCTCAGCATAACGCACGCAGAGTGCCTCATCCCGGGAACCGGGGGGGCTGGGAGCTGAACTCAGCTGCCCTCAATTGTAGACCAGCAGTTTGGCAGTGGACACCTTAGTTATTTCCCTCTTTTATGCAGTCAATTATTCTGAACTGCTGGCTGCTCTTTGCAAAGCTAGAGGTGGGGATGGGTAATTTCAGCACGGCAAGGCTGGAACGCCTGTAGCTCTGTATGCAGCGTATCCTCACGGTCTACGTGTGACCGTATGCAAAGGCAGCGACGTGAGAAATGTATTCTGCAGGACCTATTTAATGGCCAAAGCAACATCCCGTTCAAACAGCACAAAACCTCAATTTCTCTCACTGTGCCGTGATATTAGGGTAGGGGCTGACGGACAGGGAGGAAGAGCATCCGACTGAGTCATGAGCAGCGCTCTCTGCATGAGTCTCACAAAAGCTGGGTTTCCAAAGGCCAAGCATTAGCTGTGTCATTCATCTCACTCATGACCGTGACAGCTCTTCCCTTCATTGGTTATGGTAATGATGGCTGAGCGAACTGGAGGAAGAGATTAACTGGTTCACAGCAGGCAGAAGATTGACCCTGTTTGGAAGGGTAATAGCAAAACCAGTAGCCACAGGAAAAGGCACTTGAAAAACACAGCATCTCCTCTAACAAGGCAAACACTATGCACAGGAAGAGGTTTTTCCCAAAAGAAAAGGGCACCGACTTGTCTTGAGCCTCTCTCCCCATCACCATCAACCTGGATCGTCCATCGCTTTCTTCTACCTACAAACTAACAGGCAAGCACCTGCATTTGCCCTGAATTTTTATGGGTGGCAAAAATGATTCTCCAAATGTTCACCTTGCCCCTCCACATCTGGGACAGGAGCAGAGTCATGTTAAAGCCCTCAGGACTGAGAAGCCAAGTAGATGAACAGATGAGACCAGATGGTTGTAGAAGAGCCATCTACTGCCTCCTGCTTGCTGCTCCTGGGCAGGCTCAGTGTGTGAAACCACCCAGAGCGCCGTCTTTTCTTCCCAGGCAGTAATGCGTGAAGTTGCTGATCTGAAAGAGTTACATCAGCATCCATGAGATTCACTAGCTTGTTTTCACCACTGAAAAAGAGTTTGTTGGCATTTAAGTCTTCCATCCTTCAGTACAGAGCTCCAGCTCTAGAGCTGGCTGGAACGCTGAGGGAGAGGCCCCCTTCCCAGCAGACGTCCTGTGCCCTGGGATTCCTGTTGCCGATTTGTAGCCCTGCTAGTTACCTGTCCAAGAGCCAGCTGGGTTTTGTGCTGCAGTCAGGAACGGGGCTGCAAGAGGAAGCCACCTACACAGCAAGGATGTTCTGGTGGGATGGAGGGAAAGTGACGCAGAGCTATGAACAGCTGCAGCCGGACCCAGGGCAGAAGTGGAACTCCTCTTGCCCCCAGCTTGGCTGGGCTTTCACCTGGCTGGTAACAGGGTAGTTTCACACTTTGCCAGTCTTATACGTTCAGACTCTCCTCGGTGTGTTTCCCAGCGGGAAGAGATGGGTTTGGCTTGAGCCACAGAAGTTAGAACCATCTCTGATGCACAGAGATGGAGATTTGATGAAGGCGTCAATCAAGCTGCAAAATTCAGCCTCACAGGGAGACCTAGATAGCTTGGGAGTCCAGGGGAAGTTAAGTAATGCCTTCAAAATCTAAGGATAAAACCATAAACAAACACTATGCTTTAGAGGGGGAAGAAGCAGCGGAGGGGAAATAATCTAAAAATCTCTTCCCTGTTCATGCGATTTTAGAAAAAATTTCAAAAATAGCACTCACTTACAAGGAAGGAGTGAAAGAAGACCCAGCTTTCTGTATCTGGGAGAGCTAATGGAACAAGAGGAGCAACGGGCAGAGCATAGTTTAGAAAGCTGTATTTCACTTGATATATTATTTACAATTTTTTTTGAGCTTGAAACATCTATCTATAGAATACCCTTTTATATAAGGGCATGCCTGTCTGCCAGATAAAGCAGCCGGCAGGACAGAGAAAAATGCTTTGAAGCCTCCTAGGAGAAAACAGTTCCACCTTAATGAAGCCCATTATGGAGCTCTGCTTTCAGTATGGGAAGGCGCTTTCAAAACACATCTAGCAACGAGAACGAGACTCTCTCACCAAGTGCCAAAGTTGTGACAAGCCAGCTACAGATAGAAATGACAAGGTTTTGCCTACCACAGGCAGCTCAGAAAACATCCCAAAGCACGCTGGAGCCACAGGGAGGTACTGGGTTTCAACCAGGGCTCAGCGAAATCATGGGCGACTGAAAATGCGTTCACTGTACCGTGCATGTCTTCACAACCAGGTGAGAAACGCAGGGGATGCTGCTTTGGTGGCATTACCCCGTCAGAGGTGAGGGACGCAGCCACCTGGCTGAGGCTGGAGCGTTACTTGTGTCCTTAGGGTGGAGGGATAAGGTCAGGACACCAGGTTTGCTTTGCAGCCCCACGCTGCCCAGTTCCTGCTTCACCTTTTGCACTCATTTAATGGTTCAGATCCCTCTCTGCAAAGTGAAGCCAATGCTGGCTTATTTATTCATGTGCTTATTCTTGTGTAACGTGGGTTTGCTTAGTACAATGGAAAACCAGCTTTATTTTGAGTTTTACAGGTTAATAAAGTAGAAAGACAGAAAACAGTGTAGTACTGTCCTGACTTAATTCACGATGGTGCCTCCTGCTGACTTGATTAGCTCTGCTGTTGCTTGGAGCAGAGCGGAATCGCTCTCAGCTGGGAGTTTTACTGCTGACATTTTGAAGACACAGCAGCTGAAACCTGGTATAAACAAAGGAGAGCCCAGCTCATCCGGTTTAAACGGGACACCCCTAAGACTGAATCTTCTGCTAAAACTAGATCTCACTAGGTTTGCAAAACTACCCATCACCTCTGTTATGCCCATAACATTTCTAGGTCCCAGTGGGACCAGTAGGGAAGGAACTGAGCTTCCCCATGGAAAACCCGTCAGCTAGATGGACGCGGGGCTGGCTCTCCCTCACCTGGAGGGCCATAGTGATGAGATTCCAAACGTGTTGCCCAGTGTTTTACAGATTTGGAGCAGGTTCTTGCACCTGTCCAGTATGACCCTGCACACATGATTCATATTCTTTTCCCATCTGTAAAAAGGTGATAAGAGCTTTGTACTAGGCTCCTGTGCAGCTTTAATGAGTGTTTTGAGGTGTCCTCTACCATCACTTCATCACCAATGCCTTGCTTCCAGGAAAATGAAACGCTGTCTCTAAGTCTGCTTTAAAGTTCATACAGCATTGACCTCAGATACCAATGCACAAAATAACTGTGACTTTTATCTGTAGCAAAGATCCTGATGCAAGGGTTCCTCCGAGAGCTGCTTCTATATCAGAAAACCAAGGAAAAAAAAAGCCTTTGTGGCTGCTGCAGGCTGCTCTCTTCAGTCTGTCCATCAGCTCTAACCCTGACTCTAACCCTAACATAGAGTGACTGATTTGGGACATTAGAAGAGCAGTTCTATGCTCCTAGAAATCCTTTACATGGCAATTCATCTTTGTTTGGGCTGTCTGCAAGCCGAACTTAGCCTCATAATTCCTATGAATTCTCTTCTTCCCTTTCTCATAGAGTATTTTCATCTTCCAGACCTCTAAACCCAAGTCATTTTATTATTGGTGTATTAGATTACTAGTCAAGAGATTTGACCTGAAGGATCATAAACTTCACGTCATGATTCTGTCAGCCAATACTGATCCGCAGCTCTCTCCTGTGTGGAACAGAGGAGTGCCCTGAAGATGCTTTGCAGATTACGCATTTAAAGAGAGGCAGCTTGTAACAAAGGGACCATGAGGATCAGCGCTATGCAAAAACCTAATCATCTATTCAGACCCCAAGTTCAGTAGTTTAGCTGCGCTACCCAACGTTTTTCATAAAGAGCCAAGGACTTTGATCCAGTTAGAGATGTTGTAGAATGCTCGTTCCGCAGACCACGTGGCAGCGGGTTCCCGCAGCACCCGAGGAGCACGCAGCACAGAGACACCTGTCTGGAGTGGGGAGGGGAGCTCTCCTTGTGATGGCTCACAGCCAGCCTGCAAGGCTTCCCTCCACAGCATCATTCCCACAGCCCCACTGGGAGGTCTGAATAAATGCCTGAGCACATCTGAGCTTTCTATCACTCTCGCCGTATGACACTGAGAAGATCATAGGGAGCTTAATCGGGGCAGGAAGAGGGCACATTTCCTACAGAGTCATTTCTTCGAGCTCGCAGCACCGTTTCCTTCACCCAGATCTCCTTGCCTGTCAAAACCACCAGCTATTGCACTTACCAGTGAGCTCTGAGCCACAGCATCCTATTGAAGCAGAAGTCCCCAGATTTTTTTCAAAGGCCTGAGCACAAGCAGTGACAAGACATCCTCCTACTGAGACTCTCTACATCCCTACAGCTAAACGCAAGAGGGCTGGGGAGAACGTGCAGCCATCCGATGGCCATGAAATACCCTTCTGTGAGCAGCAGCATGGTGCCAGGAGGTGGGTTTGGCCCACTGGCACTCTCCAAAATGATGGCCAAGGGCTAGTGCAAGGACTGAGGAGGGAGCGTGCAGCTCAGGTGACAGAGTGCACCAGGACTTTGTCCTGTCCCTTATAGAAACACTTTTGTCTCCCATCCACCTACAAAATCTTCTAACGCTAACCCAGCAAGTTTCGACCCTTCCAGGGCCAAAACGTGCCTCCACCCAGAGCCAAATGTTAGGAAGCACAGATGCAGGCAGTTTGTGCCACTGCCTTTTAGGCCAAAGAAATGGTCCCTGGAGATTTATTTAGCAGTCCAAATGTCGACTCTCAATTCCAGCAAGATCCTAGTCCAGCTGGCATGGCAGTGCCACATTTCTTTGAATCAAGCAGAGGCAGAACTCATTTTTCTCCACTCGTGTCACGTTTGATGAACTATCTCAGCTGATGGTGGGTTTTCAGTTGATGATGGGTTTTCAGTTGGCTTCCGGAGATGTACTTCTGGGGTGATAAAGGGATAACCTCACTTAAAGAGTCCCTGTCCTCATTCGCTGCTCTTTCTCTTTACACAGCGAACAGAAAAAAGAGAGACTAAACTTGCGAGCAAATACCAGTAACAACCGTTGGTAACAATCACCAATCAACCTGGGCTTATGTTCAGGTTTGATCTTCATGTCGATAAAAACCAAAACAAACAAGAAACGATGGAGTAATCTTAAACCATGCCTCCATGTGCAACAGAAGGGGAATGCCACTCTGAAATCTGGGTTAACCAGGAATTTATTATCAGGAAATACTGGATCTAAGACCTAGTGCTCATGGCAATCAATTTAATTTTTTCACATACATTGGAAAATATGTCTTTCCCAGTGTGCAATATTTAATTAGACCTTCATGAGATTTTAAAGCAGGCTCCAAGGATTTTCATAACTCCATCATCTTGCAAGTTCATATGCCAAATTTACATAAATGGAGACAAAGAGATTAAAAAAAGCAGGGAATGTAATGAAAAATGCTGTCATCTAAGACCTTAGGAGGAACAAAAGGGATAAGAGGAAAAGATCCTTATGAAAAAAATATACGAAAGAGAGAATTAATAAAAGAAACGTGCATGAAAAAGACATTTAAAGAAGACCCCTATGAATGGCTAACAAAAATAATAGATCTCTTAATCTGTAGATCTTGTACTTTAGTGCAAAGTTATTACAGTAATCGTACTGAAAGCAGGCAGCCGAGGTATCGATTTGGGTCAGCCCAATGAGGACTCTGATTTACTCAGTGACCAAACCAGCACGTCAGCTCTGCTTAAAGCACGATCCCTGCGCTCTCCCCAGGGTCGCATCCCCCTCTCGCTGCCAGCACACCCATGCTGCCTCCTGGCTCCCTGAGCCTTGTGGCTGTTCTGAGCGGCCGATTGCAGAAGACTCCAGGTAACGTACCT
>NW_010433820.1:480-1455 GCF_000710305.1 Buceros rhinoceros silvestris | reverse complement strand
CCTCGTGCGAGACCCTCGTGCCCTGGTGTGATCCTCGTGCAAGACCCTCGTGCCCTGGTGTGACCCTCATGCGAGACCCTCATGCCCCAGTGTGACCCTAGTGTGCCCATGTGACCCTCGTGCGAGACCTTTGTGCCCTGGTGTGACCCTTGTGCAAGACTTTCGTGCCCCAGTGTGACCCTTGTGCAAGACCCTCGTGCCTTGGTGTGACCCTCGTGTCCCCGTGTGACCCTCGTGCGAGACCTTCGTGCCCCGGTGTGACCCTCGTGTCCCCATGTGACCCTTGTGCAAGACCCTTGTGCCCCGGTGTGACCCTCGTGCGGGTCACCATGCGCCTTCGCGTTGGGCTGTTGTGCGAGACCCTCGTGCCGCTCTCTGAGGAGCTCTGGTGCGCCAGGCACGAGCCTCGTGCGAGACCCTTGTGTGAGGCCTTTGCGTGTTCCTCGTGCGAGACCCTCGGGCCAAACGCTCGTGCGGGCGCTGAGGCTGTTGTGCGCCCTCGTGTGAGACCCCCGTGAGCCACGGGGCAGCCTGGAGAGAGCCCCCTGCGTCCTCGTGCAAGCCCTGGTGCTCCTGTGCGAGAGCCGCACCGGGGCGGTGTGAGCCCTCGTGCCCCTGGTGCGAGCCCTCCTGTGAGCCCGGGTGCCCCTGGTGCGAGCCCTGGTGTGAGCCCTCGTGCAAGCCCTGGTGTGAGCCCTCGTGCAAGCCGTGGTTCAAGCCCTGCTGTGAGCGCTGGTGCCAGCTTTCATGCCCTTGTGCCCCTCGTGCAAGCCCTGATGCAAGTCCTGGTGCAAGCCCTCGTGTGGGTCCTGGTGCGAGCCCTAGTGTGAGCCCTGGTGCTCCGGCTGTGGGCCCTGCCGCCAGCTCTCATGCTCTCACGCCCCTCGTGCAAGCCCTGGTGCAAGACCCAGTGTGAGCCCTTGTGCCCCTGTTCGAGCTCTGGTGCAAGGTCGGGTGCAAGCCCTCGTGCCCCTC
>NW_010433820.1:0-224 GCF_000710305.1 Buceros rhinoceros silvestris | reverse complement strand
CTTCGGTCAAGCCCTGGTGTGAGCCCTCGTGCAAGCCCTGGTGTGAGCCTGAGTGTGAGTCCTGGTGCGAGCCCCGTTGCGAGTGCTGGTGTGTGCCCTGTGCAAGCCCTCCTGGGAGCCCTCGTGCCCCTCGTGCAAGCCCTGGTGCAAGCCCCGGTGCCCTGGTGCTGCCCCGTGCGAGCTCTCGTGCAAAGCGTCGCCTCGGCCCCCGCCGCCCCTCGTGC
>NW_010433819.1:506-742 GCF_000710305.1 Buceros rhinoceros silvestris | reverse complement strand
TTGATTTAATACTGCAGGGATTTGTCTCCGTGTCGCTGTTTTGATTTAATACTGCAGGGATTTGTCTCCGTGTCGCTGTTCGTGAGGGGTCCTGGAGAGGCGCAGGCAAACACCCTCCGCTCCGGTGGGGCACTGAGGGGGGCTTGGCTTTCCGTGCCGCTGCCAGCGTGAGCCCGGCGGGCTGCAGAGGGGCTGAGGAGGGGCCCCTTCTCCCTAACCAGAGTGCGGCAGGGGGG
>NW_010433819.1:0-370 GCF_000710305.1 Buceros rhinoceros silvestris | reverse complement strand
GCAGTCAGGCGGGGTGCGAGGCTCTGGTCTTCCCTGGGGAACAATCAGCCTGACCGAACGGCAAAGGGCTCCAGGGGGCCCACTCTCCCCCTTCCCCCACCCGGGACTTTTATAATTAGATCTGTCTGTCTGCCGTGACAGATATCCCCGCTGATGGGGAGTTGCTCCTGGCACGAGCGCTCCCCGTCCGCGACGTGGGCGCCGCTCGCACCCGTCTCACCACAGCATTGCGCAGCGGGGCTCCGGACGGTGCTGAAGCCCAGATGGGAGGTGGGCGCTCTGGGCAGATGAGCTGGGCATGCTAGGCAGCGGCCAACAAGGCTGCACAGCCATGCTTATGGGGCACTTGAGCCGCCACCTGCACTGCAAA
>NW_010433818.1:55818-57938 GCF_000710305.1 Buceros rhinoceros silvestris | reverse complement strand
ATGGTGCCTTTCTGTGATGACAATAATGACAGCTTTTTACAGAATTCTTGGGAGTCGATGTAGTAAACAAGTGGTGTTTGACAGGCTTTGTGCTGTGCCTGGAGAGTCTCTGCTCGCTGGCTACCCACTGCAAAGCTGGCGCATGAGTTTAACCTGCTGATACGTTTGTTGATGCAAAAATCGAGAGGTGAGGTGTCTTCTGTGTCATATGTGAGCTTTAAGCTCCTTCTGGTGTGAGCAGAACCTTGTAAGAGTAGTTCAGGAGAGATTCGTGGCAGTTAGATTTGCTTTTCCTTCCGCTCACCTAGTGTTTTGGCTGTGGTGACTGCTGGGGAGATTTGTGAAGCCCATTTCTTTATTCTTCTCCTTTTTCAGTGGTTAATAAAACAGGTGAGCAGCAGGCGGGGTTCTGAAGCTTGTATTTGCCTCCTTCCGAAGGCCGAAGGTTGAGCTAGTTGGTGTCTCGGTGTGTGAGTCGAAGACGTCATATCTAAGAGATCACTTCTGACTCGAGTCTGTTGCAGTGTTAAAAGAGAATAATATGTTGCCTTTTATAGGATTTGTGAAACTCTTAATTAAGTTGTGTGATTCTCTTGAAGAGAAAAGAAATTACTGCCTTTACTTTTCTTACCGCTTAAGTGAGGACCGGCAGATGGGGCTGACCGATGAGGCCATAAGCGTCATTGTAGTCTTGTATCCATTGGCGTTTTCTCAGAAGTGTAATTAAAAATATTAATTTAATTGGAATGCTGGGCGGCATAAACGCGTCAACGGGATTCATCGCAGAAGCATGACTTAAATTGGAGACTAGTTAAAATGCAGAATTGGTCAAGGCAACATTTTCAGTCTTGCTTACCCTGGTGTGGCCACTCTAATTGCACGTCATGCGGGATGTGAATTCCTTGGGGATGGGGAATCCCGTCCGTCTTTGAGGTTCTTGGCGGGACGGATCTGTGAATTTGTTTTTAATACAGTCAATCAAATAATCAAATGTACTCTCAGGCGCTTTAAGTGAGATTTACTGGCTCCTTCCTGTGGTGTTACCTTGGGTGTGAACGTTTCTCTTTCCAGCGTCTCCTTGCCATTTCGTTTCTGCGCCGAGCTGAGATTGTGCAGAACTTCAGATCAATACATTCGGTTTCGTCATGTACCATCCACCCAGCGCAGCGTTTGAACCGCTGCTGCCAGCTCAGTAATCTCGTGCCCCGTCCTCCCCCCAAAATTCGTAGACTGAGTTATTCTGAGCTGTTCAAAATTTATGTCAACAAATAATCCTCATTTTAACTGCGTGGATTATGATCCACGGCCTCCTGATACTAAAATGGGACTAAACTTTGGTTTGGCAGCTGAAAATGGCTGGCTTGGCTGTAACAGAGTGTTTAATTCTTTATTTTTTTGAGTAGTACTACATACGAAATGAGGCAAAGTGGAAAAGAGAGGTTTTTTCAGCACAGCCTCGTGTCAAATGGCACAGCTTAGTAATATCAGTTAAATAACTGATCATTTTAACTTTGTAATGCCAGTTGAATGGGGTTCCTTATCCCTTAGAAAATGTCTATCTTCTAGTTAGAAATCTCAAACGTGAGGGATTCAGACACTTTCCTGGTGCGACTCCTTCCCATGGTGCTTCTCGCCTAGCTGCCGTGGCTTAACTTGCAGAGAATCGGATCGATTTTGTGACTCTGTTCATCGCTGCATCATCCCTTGCTGAAGCTTCTCGTGCGTATGTAGCCAGTTCTTTTGGACCTTTCTTGTATTTCAGGATTAATCACAGGACTGGTTTTGGTGTCTAGCAGTTAACATACTTTCAAAGAAGAGCTGTAGTGCTTCAACATCCATTCTGAGAACGTGTCAGTCTGTAATAACACGCATGATTTTGTATTTCCTTCTCCCGTGGTTTTCAGAAGGGCAGGTTGTCAGAAGCTCTGCAGTCCCACTGGAGCTGTATCCACCCAGCTTTTTCCGAAACACCTTTTTTCCTGAGCTGCTGTCCCATTTCTGCAAAAACTCATTTTGGTGAAAACCAGAGAGAGGAGAGCTGTGGAGGGGAGGAGCACGGTGACGTTTGAAGAAGGAACTGTCTTCAAGAGGGGCCTGATACTGAGACCTCGGCTGAAGGA
>NW_010433818.1:36403-55710 GCF_000710305.1 Buceros rhinoceros silvestris | reverse complement strand
TGGGGGGAAAGGGTTGCAGTGGCCTGCGAAGTAGCCAAGTTTGCAGCCGTTTTGCATCTTGTGCTGCACAGCAGATATAATGGAGTTGGCATTTTTCCCTTTGGTTGTTTGGATTTATCCTGATACAATCTGTTCTGCTTGTTCTTAAAACAAAGATACTCTTGCATCGTTGTTATTACTTATTTCTAGTAAGGTGAAATTTTTTTTGTTGAGAACGGCTGCTAATTTTGCTTGTCCTCACATGTGGATTTTAAATTAATTGAGATTGGTGCTTCTAAGACAGGTGCTGGAGAAAGCACGGAATTATGTGTGTCTTTAAGGTTGGGTTCAGAATTGAACTGAAAACACGTGAAGTATTGAGAGTATAGAACGAATAGCCGGCGTGCAGCCTGCTGCCCAGGGGATGGGGGACTGGAAGGCTGGACCCGTGTCTCTCGGCACACTTCTGGAACTGTTGTATGGAGCCTGCAGTCTTTTTTATTCTTTTTTTTTTCCTTCTTCCTCCCACCCACCGTGCCAGAAACCAGTACACCGTGATGATCTATTTGGGATTTTTTTGTCATTGTTTCTGTAAGCAGATGTTAAGGTTTAAAAATCCTCCATGTGATTCTTTGACTTCGATTTGATTTACCATTTAGTCTTGAGTAGCTGGTTTTAATTAAACCGAAAAAGTCCGAGTTAGTGGAGAGTTTACATTAGGAAACATTTTAAAGTCGGGTTGGTGTTCTGCTGCCTTTGCTTTCCTGAGCTAAAGAGGGTTCTCAGAACCACGGCTGGGGGGACTCTGAAAAGAAAAATAAACCCGAGGGGTCTGGTTTGTTTTTGAGTAGAACAGAGTAGAACTACTGTGATCAGGCAATGTTTTAGTGGCTTTAAAGCCGCACACGCTTCAGCAGGTCCATTCCTTTGAAAACCACACGGCTCTTGGTGCACAGTCAAGTTGATTATCTGGGAAGAAAAACGGTTGTCATAAATTCCATAAACGTGGGTGATTCTAGCAAAAAAATGGGAGAATTGCTTTGTGAAGATGACTGTCGTTTAGAAGGGAATCCTGTTTCTTGTAGGACTGGAAGCGCTGACTTTACGTCTTTCAGGCTGATGGGCCTGAAAGCGTTTCTGCTGGCTCCGCTCACCTCCCCAGGACCGAGCGGGGGCTCAGCAGCGACTGCTGGCCTGTGGATCCGTGGCCGCTCTCTCAGTTCTCCCCTGGAACTGCTTTGATCTGCAGGTCTGAGCCTTAACTCCTCTGCAGTTGGAAGTGTTGAGTATATACTTGTTTTCATGCCTTTTTTTTTTTTTTCCCCAGTTCCCACTACCCCGATAAGGGAGTGGGAGTACTTTGTACTGGGTGTCTTAACAGTGTCTGACTGTCATTTGTGTCACTTACGGACTGGCCTCTGGATTTAGGTTTTGGCTACAAAGGCTTCCCCTTACTGCGCCCTTGCTGAGAAGCTAATTTTTATCTAGCTGAAGGGTCTGCTGGACCGTTTACATCTTTTTTTGACCTCTGCATTGCGGTTTAGCTTGGCAGGGATAAAAGTCATTGTCACCTCATGGCTCGTAAATGGTTTATTTGAAGAAGGAGTTCAGTGTTGTCTCTAGCAGAGACAACTGTTGTCTCTTGCTGTTGTAGAGCGGTTGCTCTGAAACTTCCTAGCAGCTCCGAGTACTTCTCAGTGATTAACTTGGAGCAGTTGGATATGTGTTATGAGCAAAATACAGGTTACTAATCAGGAGGTAAGAAAAAAAAGACTGATATGACATCTTTCCTGGAAGCAGTTTGAATCTGTTTTCCCTGTGATATCTGGCAGTAGTTCGGTGCACTATGGTGAGCGGCAGCGTACCCAGGGTGGGGTTTGTGTGCTGTGATAGCAGCATTTGGGCTTCTCTTTCGCTCTTTCTTTCTTTTTTAATTCTTTTTTAATACTTAAGAAGAGGTGGATAAAATCAGTGGAGCTTGTATGACTTCGTTGAACTAGAACTAGTCTTAACTATAGCCCAACTGCAAATTGTGTGCACCAGAGGTGGTCCTTAACTGTACCTGGAAGTGGCTTGCCATTAATTAGGAGGAAACTGCGCAATAGCTGATGCTGAGCACGTGTTTCCGTGGTTCCTTTGGAGGGAGGTGGTTGTTCTCCACCAAATGGTGCCTCTGCCTGCGCGTAGCCACGATCTAATTTATGGTCAGCAGTAGCGAGGAGGTCCAGAGGATAATTACTAGAACTTGGTGTCAAACGTACAAGCCTTAATAGAACGTTCCTTGGTTGCTGGACAGGTTTAAGTGTTTTTAAGTTTGGATGTCTGACTCCACAGTGTGTTTTCATTCAAGGCATGATGTCTGGCTTTCCTCATCTGGCGTGAGGACTGCTGAGATCTAAACAAAAACGAGTCTCGTGTTTTAGGCACATAGTCTAAACACAGATAAACTGTATCTTTGTATTTGACCTCATTTTTCATAAAGAATCCTCTCGTTAGACTGCAGATGTCTTAAAAATGAAGTTTTACCAATTCCGCTGTGTTTTGTTACATGTTTGTTCCTGGGTTGGACATCTTGAGGCAGGATGATCACATTCATTAAATGTCGCTGGCTGTATTTATGCGACCAGCCTAGCATAGCTCATTATTTTGAGTCACTTTGCTTGGTTTTTGATTAGTATTGTGTGGGAGATGCTGGGTATTATGTAAGTGTTGATCTGCTTACTCTCCCAAATGGTACTGGGTTCTAAGTAAGCAGTCGTATTTAGTCCATCCTAATGTGCAGTAACATCTTATCTAAAGAGTTGTTCGCTTTTAATTGAGTTTAAAACAACCCCCCCGCCCCAAAATGTAACTCTCTCCTGAAGTGAGGACTGAACTGCAAGCTGCTGCTGCTGTTTTTTATAGGTTGTTTTCAGCAGTTAAGGTTTTCCGAGCCTTTACTTGCAGATTTAATAGAGCTGTATGTAGTTGGACCCATTTGAAATGAGCAGCAGATAAAATGGAAATTTGTACTTTGCCGGTTACGGAGCGGAATTCACTGAGGTGGTTAAGAGCACAGAAATGCCTCACAGGATAAACATCAAAATAAAAGACAGCAGAACGAGTGAATCTTGAGTATTGTCAAATATCTGTTATTTCTGCTACGAGTTCAGAGCTTCTGCAGGAGTTTATGGTTGGGTCAACATCCGAACCTAAACTTCAGTTCTTGTATTTCAGATGTCTCCCAAGATCTGTAACCTCCTGAATGTTCAACTTACTGCATAGAACACTTGCAAAATTAGGCATGGTCTTGCATTAGAACCACGTATAAATTCTCCTGCTTATGACAAGTCAGGTTTTCAGGTTTATTTGGAATGATAGCAGTTGGATTGGAAGTGTGGATAGAATATTGAAAAGAATGCTGAAGTACAATCAGTGGAATGAATACCATAAATACCTAATAAAGTAGACTTAAGATGTTTTGAAATGAGATATGAATCCATAAATCAGAATGAAAAGCAGTTTTTTATTAATTGTATGTAAATGAAACCTGTCAGAATTCACCCAGTGAACAGAATTCTACATGTTTTCAAAAGCTGCTAGTTACTTTTTCAGAATTTTCTTTGGTTAAGAGAGTTGCATTTCTTGCAGCTTGTTTCTTTGTGGAAGATGAAGTCTTCTGGGTTTTAACTAATTGCCCACCTACAAGAGTAGGTGAAGAGCTGTGTGTAATGAAGGAGGGAGTTCTATGTAATGAAGATAAATCTGCCATACAGGGTGTTTATTGACAGCCTAGAGTACCGAAACTGAAGAAACGTTAAAAATCATTTAACATACTAGATTGTAAACAGTTACTTAAAATATTTACTAAAACCTGTAAATATAAGTAAAATATTTTTCATTTTTCTGTTCTCACGCACCACAAACACTATAGTTGCTAGATTGTGTTGTGATTTAGCAGTGATTTGGTCTTTGATAGGAGTGAGGTGTGTGCCAACCTTAACTCGATGGTGCCTCTCAAGACAGCAGCAATCTTCCCATAACCCGTGTCACTGGGAGCACAGGAACACTCTGCTGCTCAGAAGGATGAAGACGATCCTCATGTGTTTCGAGACCAGCCTCTTACTGGGATGAGGGTGGAAAGGACAAAAGCCTCTGTCTTCCAGCATAGTTCTTGCTTTGTGTCTGTGTTTTGTGCGGAGGGGGTTTCTGCGTTCTGTGGTGATAGCCGCAGTCGGAGACCAGTTCCTGTGGCCTGGACTGCGAGTAGCCAGCGCGTGTTCTGTACAGAAATAAGCGTTTTATAAGCAGAACCCCCCTGCCCGTAGAGCAGTTTGCAGAACGTGATTCCAACACTCTCTGCGTGAAATGACAGACTACTTTCTCCTTTTTGCTGAGCTCTTCAGGACAGTGTCCTTTCATTTTCCAAGAGCTGTGCTAACAAGCAAAGCAAACTACTCGTTAAATTCTGTGCCTCAGAGTATTCAGGCTAATACGGAAAACACTTCTGCACCTGTGCCTTTGCAGAAATCTTTTGTTTCTTCATGGTAACATGTAGTTATCACCCTTGCTGCAGAGCTCTCGGATTCAGCGTTGATCTGTTTGGTTGTCCCAATGACAAAGTCAATGGTCTTAATTTGTTTTTTTAGAAAGTCATTTGCAGAGACAACAATGGAACTTGCTGTTAGTTCCCTGCAAATGACAGAAGCCAAGGTTCAATTTTTGTGCTTTAATACACTGCTCTGTTGAGGCTTATGCTGAATTCTTGAGGAAGCAGTCGTGTAAGAGTAGCAGAGAGTTGGAGGTGGAGTAAGTTAGTTTAGTAAGAGAAGAAAGTGTCAGTAAAATTCCACCTTAGAAAATTTCTAAAAAGCAAAGCAAATTTCATGTGGAAATTGATTCTTAATACTTGGTGATAAATTTCGAGCAGACTATATAAAAACGTCAGTTTTTGTTGAAGCGAGTTGACAATGTGATGCTTCACAAGGATTCCTGGACCCAAAAGTGAATTTGAGCCAGTTAAATAGCGGTGTCTTTTATGTCAGAAATCCCTGAGGAGGTTTTGTGTATTGGCAAAATTTTCCTTCGAGTCCCTTGGTGCAACTTCTACGAGCTTTTCAAAGACACGGTGGTTAGAGTCAGCAGAGCGGCAGTGCTTATACAGGAGATTGTTTGGAAACAGCAAAATCAAACCATTGCTTTGTTCCCTGCTGTGAACAGTTGACTCAAAGTCACCTTGCGCATCTTTTAAAAATGTTCCTCAGTTTTACAGACCATCACCAGCTACAACCATCTGAATTCAGACTAGTGCATGTTTTACCATAGCCGCTTAAGGTGGTAATCCAGATGTGTGACTTCAGCAGGTTTTCCTTTGACAGCTTTAGTTAGAAGCTTTTTTTATGTATAACTGAACGTCAGTTTTTGAAGGAGTATGTTAATCTTTTATGGGTAGCGAGAAGAGAACTTGACTAGTGACGTACAAGGGGGAACACTTTGGAAAACGTGACAAATGGTGCAGGGTTAATCATAGGGATTTTTCTGAAAAAGCTGCTAAGCCATGGTGTGTACACAGAAACTTCACAGCAGCATAATCCAGCTGTTGTGAGCAATTACAGCTGTCAGATGGAGCCCCTTTCCCGGTAGATGTAATTCAAATACATAAAGATACAATCAGTGCAAGTGCTGCTGTTTGATCTCGTGCTTTGACTCTCATTCCTGTTCCTCTCTGCTCCGTTTTGTGGTCGGATGTGTGAAAGGTGTCACTTCTACACTCATAATCTCTTAAAAGATTCTGCCTTGGGTTAGAGAGATCTGTTTCTCTTTCAGAACAAGATGCTTCTGCTTAGTTTGTTCCTCCAGAAAGTTGCTTAGGTGTTTTAAAATAAACCCAAGTAAACCAGCCTGCCTTTCCTTTTGGAGCAGCCTAAGAGAGGCAGCTACACCGGGTGGAAGGAGCCTGGATGTCTTTTGCCTCCCAAGTCTTGCTGGAGGGTTGATCCCTTTTCCCTGTAAGTACAGAAGCAGTTAACGCTGTTTGTAGTCCCTCCACATGAGCAAAGCGAGGTGAGGTGGTAACACTGATCTGATCAGTATAATTACATAAGGTTTCTGCCAGCACAGATGCCAGCACCATCCCAGCAAAAAATCTGTGGTGTAGACTGGTCTAAATCAGCATCTGGCCTGTTTACAGGGAAGGGCTTGATCGTTTAATGAAATGGAGCTCCATACTGTTCCTGTTTGAGCCAAAGGGAAAAATAACTTCTGAACCCAGTGATTAATAATTAAATTGAGGGGAGTATAAGTATAGCCTGTCATTACAATGTTATTTGAGGACTTCAGTATTTCTTCCCCATTTCTGTGTGCCATTTCGTGGTTTTCCCATGTACCTCAAAAGAAGAATATTCTTCAAAAAAAGAATATTCTTAAAAGTTGAAACAAAGCAAAAGAAAAATTTGTGACCGTTTTAGGTAACCTTTTCTGACTGTCTTTATTTAGGAAAAAGGGAGGCTGATAAGGTTCTGGTTTTGCTTTGTCCTTGGTTTATCAGAATGTAATATATTCTCCTCTTTAATGTACTGAGTTACCTTCTGGACAGACTAGTCATTTAGTGCGCTGTTTGAACTGATCGACTGGAACTCACTTGGAGTTTTGTGGGTTTTAATTTCTTTTCTGCTCATGCTTTTTGGACACGAAGGCATGCACCTGCACCTCACAGTCACTGTTGTGCTGTTTCTCTGCAAGAGGAGGTACTGCGTGATTCAACTTCTCCTCTGCGAAGAATCTAAAAGAACAAGTTAACTTGAAGACAGAGTGACAAAGAAGGAATTCCAAAAACATGTGACAAGCTTCACACTGCTCAGGGGCTGGATGCTGCTGCTGCATCACCAGTAAATCGGAGGGTTCTGGGGTCCCGGGGGTGGGGTGCAGTTGGGGTTCTCACCACTACCTAAAAGGAAAAAAAGCCCAATGTGTGAAAGATCAGCATTTCCCCATCCTGCCGTACCGTTGTGGGTGTTGGCAGAGCTGTTGCAGAAGAGAAATTGCATTGCTCCATCATTGAGCCTTTTTATATTCTGTGCTTCATAATAACCTGAGGCCTCACGTTCACAGGTAGTGAGCTCGTATCTCGGAGGCTTCCAGAGCTGCAGATACTCAGCCTCTCTAAGAATTATGTCTGAAAGCATCTAGCTTTTTAAGGGGTGCAGAGAATAATTGCAGCTAATCTTACGATACACATACCTAATCTTACGATACACAGGGAAGCTTATTGGTAACAGGGCATGTACAGGCTATTTAGTTTCCTAAGTAATATCTCAGTATTTGTTTAGATTGGTTTTGCAACTAGCTGCTTCTCAACTTGAGCAGCAATCTCCTTTCCCAGCCTTAGTGTCAATAAAACAGGTGATGTTTTGTTTTCTTGCCCCATCCAAGGTGTGGGTTGGGATTTGTTTGCAGTGGGACCTGCTCAGTTTAAGGCTTTACAGACTAGGGCAGGGAAGAGACCAGGTACAGTTACAGAACCCTCCTGGGCTTCATCTTCATCACCCATGGTATGCAGATCTGCTTTTGACTGAAAGCATCGCCTGCTCAAAACACACCAGCTTCTGCTGGGGGAGGTGTTATTCTCCAGCTTGTATTGGGCGTTGAAGGCTTGGGACAGCTGGTTCCAGGTTGTCCCTGGTGGCCTGAGCGAAACTGCCCGCGGTGGTTCTGTTGGTGGCAGTTGGCAGGTGCACGGACGCCGTGCTGCTTCCTTCTCTTTTCTGCAAACTAAGTGCAACTGTTCTGTGTTCCTGAGTAGGAGACACTGCTATCTCAGAAGACGCTGCTGCTGTTACAGAGAGAATAAGCATGCTAAAGAATTGTTATTAAGAAACGTGTTTTGGTAATCGGGGAGGGGGGAAGCCTTGACCAAGTGGAGTAGATAAAGCTAGCATATAGTGTCCTTGTATAGGAGGTGTTTTAGCAAAGCTTTGGTTTGTTTCTGGAGCAGAGAAACTCTTTTCCCTCCAAGTTTCTGAAGAGTCTTCTTTAGAAAGTCACGTTTAGTAAAATCAAGTTGAATTTGTATTCTTGTGCATGTGCGTGCATTTTTCATTGATTTTATTACGGATATGGGGACCCCAGTGTGATATTGCTCCTTTTTTCCCGTTGTGCGTGGGCCTGGACAGCTGTGAGGAGTGCTGGAGTGGAACAGTAGGAAGTCCGATTGCCTTCTCAGCACATTCCTTCGTCTGACACAGCTTTATATCGTATAGGTGGGAGTGAAGCGCTCTGCAGGCTGTTCAAACAAGTAATGTTAGAGCTTTATGAGAAAGCAGTACGTGTTCCTGATTGCTCATCTGCTTTCCCGCAGTGTAAATACGGCTGGCGGCTGAAAAGGATAGTCCTGCCCTCTCCTCTGTCCAGGCCACGCGACAGTCCCCCATTCACGCAGCCACCTGATCCGGTGAATAGATCAGTCGAGCTCTTGGGAAAAACACCCTGCTGGAGCCACAGAAGGGAGATAGTGGGAACAAGGGTGACAAATTTAAGTGAACTTTTAGCTGTGCCTTGGTAGGTCAAGGTGCGTGTGAAGGAATTTCAGTGAAGAATGTCCTAACTCACAAAACATTTCCTAATCGGAGAACAGGTACAAACTAATTCCAAGTTTGATGTGTCTGGTTTTGAGTTTAATCCTCTTGTGTAACTTCCCTTGTGAGTTTTTGTTTAACTGGACCCTGAGTGGTTTTAGCCAAGAGAGTTGCAATACGATGCATGAGAATCGTCAGCGGGTTGATAAGAGAAATTGGTATTTTTAACAGTTTTTACATGCTTAAAAATAGCTCATAATTGAGTCTGTATGTCGGGTAGCTGTTCTGTGGTAAGGGAGGAAATAGACTGTATACGTTTTTCTCTTTGCCCTTATCTACCTGCCTCACCCTTTCCCTCTATTGTGCCCTCTGCACAAAGCTTTTCTTCCTTCCCCACCCCCAGTTTCAGATCGCAGTAAGACTGTCGATAGATATCTTGGTGTGAATTGGACTTTGCCTGGATCTGGTTCTTCAGCAGGTGGATCACTCGTGCGGCGACTGGTTCTTCAGCAACACCAGTTTAATTTAACCGGTCTATATGTTAGTTTCAACAGGTCATGACTGAGTTTAAACGAGTCAGTTGTGATCAGCATAGGTGTGGCATTTAATAATTAACTTTCTGGTTACTCAGGTCCAGTAGGAAACCTGTAATGAGTCTTGTTTTCATTTTGTTTACAGGAATAGTTATCGGCTTAGCCTCATCCTTCCTGTTTGGCAATCTGAGGAGAGGGTCTGAGCCAGCATGAAGACAGAATCCCCGCTTCAATAGAGAACAAGTGAGTTGGAATTGGATTGAAATCTGGATTTGTGGAATGAAAATACTGTGTTAGCTTGTCAACACGCACAGCTTGTTGTTGCTTTCGAGTGGTATCTTGACTCCCTGACACTACTGTTAGGAGTGATGTCCAGTCAAGGCCTGCTCTTGGTTAAGCACGTGTGTAACAGTTTCAAATGTGTGTATTTTATGTAAACTCCTACACTCTCCTTCTCCAAGAGAACTGCTTACTCATTGTGTAAGTGCCCACTCCTTCCTTCCAAATCCTGTGAGGTCTATTACAAGACCACACAGAATCCAGACTTGTTGTTCCTTTTCTTGTACTGCCGCTGTATTTGAGTAATTTAATATTCGTGGCTTGTTTCTGTAGCCGTACTGGTCTCTTCTCCAGTATTCTCAGTGCTTAATATGTATTTGTTTTCTAAATTTGTTTTGGAAGCCTCTCTGCAGATTTAAGAAATTCCCACGATGCAGGGCTGAGTTTTCATTTTATTTCTGCACTAGGAAATCCTGAATTCTGGATTTAAAATGCTGTTAGCTCAAGTCTTGGTTTTTTTGGTAGTGATTTTTCTCCTCCTAAATATTCTAATAGTATCAAGAAGAAGAAGATTGCCTGTTTGCCCAGCCTGATTTTTATATTTAGTGCGTAGACATCAACTGGGTTAGATCTCGTGTACAGTTCTGTTTGGAGCAGAGCTCCCACGCAACCATTGTGTACTAACGGCGTGTTCTGATTCCTTCAGCTTTCTGCCTGACGCAGTTCGTTTCAAGAGGTGCACGATGACAGAGCGTGGAATTAAATGGGCTTGTGAGTATTGTACATACGAGAACTGGCCATCTGCAATCAAATGTACCATGTGTCGTGCTCAGAGACCTAGTGGAACAATTATCACGGAAGATCCATTTAAAAGTGGTTCAAGCGATATTGGTAGAGACTGGGATCCTACGAGCACTGAAGGAGGGAGTAGTCCTTTGATATGTCCGGATTCTAGCGCGAGACCAAGGGTTAAATCATCGTACAGTATGGAAAGTGCAAATAAATGGTCGTGCCACATGTGCACGTACTTGAACTGGCCGAGAGCGATAAGGTGTACGCAGTGCTTGTCGCAGCGGAGGACCAGGAGTCCCACGGAGTCTCCTCAGTCTTCAGGTTCCGGTTCAAGACCGGTCCCTTTTTCTGTTGATCCATGTGAGGAATACAATGACAGAAACAAACTAAACACAAGGGCTCAGCACTGGACTTGTTCTGTTTGTACATACGAAAACTGGGCGAAGGCCAGGAAATGTGTTGTCTGTGATCATCCCAGACCCAACAACATAGAAGCAATAGAACTGGCAGGCACAGAGGAGGCTTCTTCAATCATAAACGAGCAAGACAGAGCTCGATGGAGAGGGAGCTGTAGTAGTGGTAATAGCCAAAGAAGATCTCCACCTACCACCAAACGTGAATCCGATGTGAAAATGGACTTCCAAAGAATTGAACTGGCTGGAGCTGTTGGCAGCAAGGAGGAGCTTGAAGTTGACTTCAAAAAGCTAAAGCAGATAAAAAACAGGATGAAAAAGACTGACTGGCTGTTTCTAAATGCCTGTGTTGGTAAGTTGTTTGCTGCTGTCTTACGCTCTTATGCCTGTGGTTTGGTATTTGGGGAGAAAAAAGAAAAAATCATAAACTCAACATTTGATTTCAAAATGTTTTTTTAATCTCTGCATTTTTCATTTTAAAAAATAAACTGAATGTAGAAGTTTCTGAAATAGCACCTGCTGAGAGAGGGTGCAGACTTCATCCGTCATCTGAACACGGGGTTAGATGTGTTTCCCAACTGCGCTGGGACTGTTCTGACCTTTTGTAGAGATGGATATCCTTGTAACCAAATCCTGTCATTCCCTAGCCGTCGGAAGGTGGAAAAATTCCGAAGCCGGTCTACAGAACCACGTAATGCATATAGTACTGTAAAAAATGCCATTTCTGGGTAATTAGAATTACTCTCTTTTTGTTTTGCCTTTTTTTTTTTTTTTTTTTTTTGCTATGGCAAGAAACACTAGTGGAATCAGCAGCTGCAGCTTGGGAGTATTTGTAAACAGTGTAGAGCTTGCAACGGTACAAGATGCTCTGTCAGATGTTAAAAATAACACCAAAATATGTAGCTCCAAGAAACTGCATGTGTAATACTGACCTTGAAAGTAATAATGTTAGATTAATCCCGATACTGTGCTGTCACTGTTTGCAGGCTTTCTGAAAGTATTTCTGTAGCCAGCTGCTTCAAAAAATTCAAATACCGATTTTGTGTTGTATTTTAGTGCTTTCCTAAGGAAATTGTGGATGATCCTCCCAATGCTGTTAGAACAGACACGAGAGCAGGGTTTTCTTCAGTTACTGACCTCGTGAGGTAACTTTTGTGCTGCAACTTCCCAGAAGCAGCTATCTTGTGCCCAAGCATACGAGCAGGTTAAACACTTGAAATACGCCACTATTTTTAGAGTAAAACACAGTGCTTCTAGTATGTCTCATACTGCTCCTTAATGTTTCATCAAGTCACTTCATGATTGTTATAATTGAAGTACTAGTTTTGTGGAGCTGCTTTAAGAAAAGTGAATTTTTTTTGCTATTCCAGTTACTTAAAATGCTTCATGCTCTCAGATTTGGTTTGTGGGAATGGCTGTTTCTATTTAGGAACGTGAGTTTTGCAAGTATTTAATGTTGCTTGTGACTATACAATTGTACATGAAATGTAAAACTATGTTCATAGAAATTCTGTGAGGCAAAAATGATTTGGCTCTTTTAAAATGAAAATAGTTTGAAGGCATCTTGATGAGAGAGCCAGAATGCAAATGGAGTTGTGTGCTATTTTTACTGCTCTTCTGCTGAAAGATTTCATGGATTTCTTTCCATAACTTAAACACTTACTTAACTGAGGGGGAAAAAACAGCAACCAAAGCTGTTAATTATCAGTCCTTCATTTCCAAATTTCATTTTGCATATCACAGATGTCATATTTTTCCAAATATTCCTGGTAGCAGGATTAACCGTAGGAAGAGTGATGAAAGCTTCACAGATTCTTTGGTGATTCGTCATGATTCTTCTATGATTCTTCATAGATTCTCTGGACACTTGGCAGTGTTGGTCAGGTCCACCAGTTTAACCAGTCATTTTAAAAGCAGTAAGCCACGTTTGTGCTGATGGTTTTGTTGTCGCAGTGTGACATAGTTAAGACGATTTAACTGTCAATTAACAATTTTGCTTGAAGCGCATGTTGTTAACCACTAAACTCAAGTGAGTTGCTGTGGCTTGGGTTGTTAGTGATTGTCAGCCAGCTGGAGCTCTTGCAGACTTTCAGCTGAGCGCAGGGCTTGTCGATCCTTAGCCAGCACAGTTACAGGTCAGGTCCATGTTAATTGTCAAGTAATGTCTTGAAAATTGGTAGAGGGAGACTTGGTACGTGGTCTGTTCCCGTAGCCCAGCTGACAAGCAGTGGCTTGTTAGGATTCACCGACTTCACGCTGTGCGCCTCCAAATTCTCAACTAGTTGTGGAGGGTCCATTTGCTTGAGCCTGTCTTACATGGCAGAGATGTATCAGTTCAGAGCTTTTGGATGCACAAAGTGAAGCTTTCCCCGAAGTTAAAATTAAAGATCAGAGTAGTAGGAGTAACGCTTGGCAGACTGTTTATTTTCCTGGTTATTTCCTTTTCTCTGAGGGAAAATCCTTTCAGGAGGTACCCAGGCAGATGTTTGATACTACAGGACAGCTGTTCAGTTGAACTCGCTCTTTGCCTCTCAACTCGCTTCTATTCCTTGTGAGTCTAAGCTGTACAAACCGTGATGAGTGCTGCTCCTGCATCCCCGCATGACCAGCTCCCTTGGTGGGAGGTGGAGGGGGTTCCTTCTGCATCGGGAGGATTACTGGCATTTCCCCTTTCAAACTCTGCACGTAAATGTGCCTGAATGCTACTTGTGTTAATGACCTGGGTTTTGCAGCAATGGATGCATCTGTCAAATGATTCTTTCTCAAAAGGGTGAGATTTTAGAACTGGTTCGCTTGGTTAAAACTTAAACTCACAGGAGAACATCTCCTAAGTGTGGCTGTTGATTAGTGACTTGTTATGAATGCCAGTGTGAATTACAGTGCGACTTTACAAACGGCTTCCTCAAGGACACCAGTGCTGTACTGGTCTAGCACAAGGTTAATGTCAAGTCCAAGGTGACCTCTTTCTTGGGGGAGGGGCAAGCTAATGTCTCTTTAAAATTCAGCTGCATGGTATCTGTGCTGAAGAGACTGCAAGAGAGGTTTGGTGGCCTGTGGGGCTTAGGAATCTGATGTGCGAGAGCAGCGGTGCTGCTGTGGGCCCTGGGGAAGCTGCTTACAGCTGGCTGCGGATTTAAGTGGCACAAATGGATGAAGAAGGTCATGACCACAGAGCGTTCAGAGTTTGCTTGGGGCTTACACTTCAGTACTTGCTGAAGCTTCCCCTCTCCTGGCACAGCAGGGCTGTGTTTTATGGTGGTGCTGGCAGGGTGTTTGCTGCAGGGTGCTGCTGGGCACCCTGGGCTTGTCTGTTCAACTCCTGAGCTTGAGCTGTAGCCCATAGATTAAAAGTAAACTGCATTTCTTCTCCTTTTCCTTTCTCCTCCAACCCTGCTTATTAACTGTCCAAGAGAGATGCTCTTACGGTTCTGGTCAGTAAGGTAGCTGTGACCCTCACGGGCTGGACTTCCCTGCTGCGGATGGTGGCTTTGAAACCGAGTGGACTTGCATTCTTCTTAGCTATGGGAAAGAAACAACAAGGAGTGTGTTTCTTAAATCCAAAATATTTACAGCAATCTGTGGTGAATCTGGTTTTGCAGTGCATCCTTAAAAGGACTGTTAGTTCATTCCTAGTGTTCCTACGTACACGCCTGCTTTGCTTGTCCTTTGTCGACTGCTTTCTCTCTCTCACAGGGTCAGTTCTTTTTCCCCTTTGTCCTTTCCTCCCTTCAGTCTTCTGAAATTGTGGAGAGTGGAGGTGGAGGCCACCTCCTGCTCTGTGTCTCGCAGAGCTCATGGCTCTTCACTGACAGCAAGGGCAGCCTGGATGGACTGACGCGCTAAGGGGTTGCCAGCTGGCCCTGCCACCCACAGTCCTCTGAGCTGCTTTTCTGTCCTCCTGGCGCGTTCGGTTGCCAGCGTACAGCAAAGTGCCTCTGGAAACTAATCTTGCTAAAAATGAACCTTGATTACGGGGTATTTTTTGTGGGGGTGTGCGGAGGAGCCTTTGTTTGTTAGTTTTGCTGTTTTAGTACAGCCAGGCTGGTTTCCTCCTCGCATCCACCGTACAGCTAAACCTCGATGGGGCTGTTCCTGCTGTCACAAGGGACTGGGAAGTGTGTGGGTGGGAAGAAGCTGCTGGAGGCGGGGGAGGGTCACGCACCGTGCCATGCTGGTGTCAGTTCAGGCTGGCGTGGACTGTTTGGGGAAGTAGAGCATGAATTTGTCACTGACAGGTGATTACCCGCCACGCTGGAGTGATGTAAGCGTACAACTTTCACCTCGTTGTATTGTCGTCTGTGTCCTATATTCTGTCAGAAATACTTCACATTTCCATGTGTGTGGTGTGTGTCTGCCTTTCGGAGTAGGTAGAACTCTGCATGCCTTACTCCTTGGTAGAAAAATCCTCACTCCTGAAACATACGTTTACTCAGTCTCCTGAGTACTTTTTTTTTAATATTTGGTGGTATTTTACGCTAAAATTACTTGAATAAATGATCAAGTTATTAGTTATTTAAGCTTGTCCTGGAAGCACTGACAGTTAACTTAAAATCCTGACTAGTATTCCCTGTCCAGCCTCCCTTTACTGTGCAACCCTGTGAGCAGCTGATTGCCTGTTAACGCTACAAGGGGCGTAGATACCTCTGACAGATTGGAGGGGGCATAAGGACATTTTTCAACAGTTCTTACATGTGTGCTGCCTTCTCTTTCAACAATATGTTAAAAACATACTGCAGGGGCAGTATGTAGGGTAAGAGCTGTTTGCATGGGAAAAAGAACAGGCAGTAAGTCATACTCTCATGTGCTGGATGGCTTCAGCTTTAAGGTATGTGTTGTCTAGGAAGTAATTTACTTATTTTTAAGCTGATGCAAGTTGCTGAGCTTGAATTTAAAAAATTTAGTATACTGAAGGTTCTGTCTCAAGCTCTTGTTGCCTAGAGAGTGATCTGCTGTTGGCTGTGTGCTAATCCAGGGAGGTTCTGGACATAAAGAAAGAGGAGAATGAACAGCAGGGTGTGGAGAGGCCCATAAAGATTTTTCAGACAATCCCTCTCTTACATACAATCGATGTGTTGTATTTGCTTGCAAAGGAGTTCTTCCTCTAAGAGCAGAAGTTATTCTCAGACTGAATGGTTTTGGTGCCCCAAATGCTGAAATGGAGTAGTTATAGTAAAACTTTCTTTATGGCCACCTGGTGAACGGCTGGGAGAGGATGAGGGCTGAGCTCTGGAGAGTGCTGCTGCTTGCGTCGTCAACCCACAGGTCCTCAGCAGGCATGGTGCTACAGGAGCAGTAGGATTTTCAGCAAGCATCAGAACTGGGTTTTAATAGTCAGTTGATCAGCCCCTCTCTTGCTGGAAGGTCACTCTGGCTCTTGAACCGCTTAGGAGTGGTCTGTAGGCGAGCAGAGGAGAGCATGTGTATGATGCAGACCACTTGACATTTTATCTGCAGCAGAGAAGCAGCAGTGCAGGGCTCCCCGTTTCTGATCAGAGACAGAGGACTCTGTGTCTACTTCTGACTTCTCAGATGTGTAATTTGGTTGGTTGAGATACTTGGCTTCTATCACCAAGCAGTTCAGGGAATAGTGAGGTTCATTATAATCGTCCCACACATGAGGCACAATGACCTCCTTAAGGTGAAGTGTTCCCTTTTGTAGCCCACTCAAAAGGGAGAACACATCGTGTACTGTACTGTTACTACCTCCTTGAGTCAAATGTCAACTCTTCGGGTTGTTCTTTAGATATTTTATCTAAACAGAGCTATCTTCTCACTCCTCCATTAATTTAGCAAAAGATGTTGCCTTTATTTTAGCAGATGTGTTATTGCTTCATTTCAGCTTAATCCCGCTCGGCCTTTTCAAAGATTCAGAATGCCTCCCCTGTAGTATAAGCAAACCTGCTTAAGTGCCCCTTATACAGTGGTGTTTTCACAGGTTTTGAGGGTCAGGAGCCTGCTGCAGAACCAGCTGCTGCTGGCTGCCTGACCCACTGCTTTTTGCTCCTCTGTAAATGCTCGTTTTTCTCTACAACAGCACAGCTGAGGTGTTGGTGAGGAACCTTCAACTAAATTGACAGCACACGTGCTGGCAGCGAGGGTTACTACTACCTGTTCTTGCTTTTAGTCTCTCTCCCTGCACACGTAAACTTTGCTGCTCTTGGGAACTGTGTGGAGCTGGTGGGCCCTGTCCTGTCCCGCTAAGGCAGTGCTGCTGCCCGGTTCTGTCTGCCTCCCCCCGCCCCAGCCTCCCTCCACTGCCCCACACATAAAGGGCAGAACTGCATCACTCTGTTGGAAAGAATTTGCCTCTTTCCTTTGCAGGTTGTGCCAGCCAGTGTGCTTCAGAACGGTCAGACAGATAGCGAAGTAAATAAAGGCTGCTGCTCTAGTATTTTCTCTGGAAACTTTTACATCCAGCTGTTCTGAAGTCACTGGGACTGCAGTTAGGGCAAACGGGATTTTGGTTTCTGGATGTGCTTGTAAGCCCTTGGGTATTTCCCAAGTTTACCTAACTGCTCTGAACCCTATAAATATTTACAGTTTTGAAAGAAAAACTTACTAGCACCTTAGCTGAATTAGTCTGGATTTAGCATCTAGGCTTATTATGGGCTTATTTAAGTATGAGCAAACGTAATACGGATATATCTAATAAAGAAGATAGTTGGGACAGTCATAGCAGGATCAAGAGATGGTACAAGCAGTCGTTATTGGGCGATTAGTATTTTTTAAATTTAGTCTTTTTACATAACCTTCTTAATCTCTCTCATGTATCCTGAGATAGCACAGATGAGGAATATGCAATCTGTAAGAGTTGGAGCTTTACTAAAAAAAAAAATCCCTGTCTCCTGCTGCTGTGAAGGAATATTCCAGTAAGAGGAAATGCCTGAACCGCAAAAGGGAGCACAGCTGAACCTGTACACACAGATCACTCACTTGCACTTGGGTTTTCTCACAACTTGGATGCAGCACTTGGCATTCTGTCCTGTCACTTGGATGTCAGGCCATAGTCACGTGTCTGGGCATTAAGCAAAGCAAAACTTTTTGTGGGGACACACGCACACACGGATGAGTGTCTTCAGCTGCAACACCAAACTAGTGTTCCTGGAGCCTCCTTTAAAAAAAAGCTGTTCCCTCTGCAGATCAGAACTAGGTGTGGAGTTCTGAGGATTTGTTTGCAGCTGTGCAGCTCTAGTAGCTCTCGATCAGAGCTCTGCCCTCGCAAGAGGGCTGGCTGCTGGCGGGCACACGGGGCTGTGTGGACAATCTGAAGGCAAATGCCACTCTTGACATTTTAACAGTCTGAGGAATGCAGTGGGTTTCAGAGGGGGACAATCCAAGTGGCACGGCACTGTATCGGAACACCGTTCAGAGGCTGCTTGTGGAAGTCATCAGGCAATTGTGTGTTATGAATTGTAGTGAATTATAACGACAGTAATTATTTCTGTAATATTTCTGTAAATAGTGTTTTGTTAAGCTTTATTTAAATAGGCTTAATGAATTGGAGGCTCTCCAATCCCAGCCCTGCAGCGGTGATGCTCTGGGTACTGGGGTCACAGGATTTTGATGAAGGTTAGTAGCAGCCTGTGGAGCAAGCAGCAGGTTTGCAAGAGGACGCTTCTTACACGGCGGTAGACTTGTAATGGGCTCTGTGCAAAAAATTATGCAGAATGAGCTCTGTGTGGTTTGATTTTGTGTGTCCTGTTTATCTATTGAAACTCAGGGTAGTGCATCCAGAATTTTCTGTGGATTTGATCTAAAAATCTCATGATGCTTCTCTCCCCGTACACAGTCCCTTGGCTGTTAGGGAGTAGAGGGTGACCAGGTAGGATGCATGCACATGGTCACATCAGCATCCCTCCACGAGCTGCAACTGTGCGTGTTTGGTGGGTCCTTCAGCAGACCAGCACTGTTCTTCACTTCTAGATAAATATTGTCAGCCCTAAACAACATTTACAATCTCCATTTTTAAAATAAGGTGTAGAAATCACACACAGTTCACCTGGTTTTGTTGTGTGTATCGATCTGTAGCTCCAATGTTATCAGCAAAGTTGAGAAAATTACTCGTTAAATGACAGCTTTCATAACACTTTCTGTCATGAATTCTAGGACATGGAGCTTTTAGGAGTGTCAAGGATTCCAAGATGTGGGAATCAACTGTGCTGCCTACAGCACGTCACTGATTTGGGTCCTTATTGCAGCTTGTAGTAGTTGGTGCTTGAAGGCATTGCTAGACCTGGCGTGATCGCCTTTCGGCATTGGTCCAGGACCTCCGTCACTGTTGGGGTTTGGTTAACAGTGGGATGGTAATAAGCTGGCTTAACGGCTGAGGGTGCGGTCTTAAAATAATAATGACAAGTATTAATTGTCCCAGCACTGACTTAAGGCTGTAGTATCGTACTGCAGTTAACAGGCTGTCCAACTGGAGCTGTTAATCGGGATCTGGGTCTGATCATCTGCCAGTGAAAGATTGGGGATGTTTGTTGGAGTTTTTAAATTAGTCTGGGGTATTTGAATTTTCATGGGGGTTACCAACCAGTCTTGGGTGGTGTTTGGTGTGTTTGTCGTAAGGTGGTGTGGTGGAATGTCAGACAGGGTAACTGGAACCATTCCCCTGTCAATAGATGTGGTTAATACAGAAAAGGGTATGAAGTAGCTGTTAGTCTTTAACAAGATGCCTTTCCTCAGTGAATTTAATAATAAAAACGAAGGGTGTCCTAAAGTAGCAGAGAACCTGCCCTTACATCAAGATTCCTCTTTCC
>NW_010433818.1:33588-36303 GCF_000710305.1 Buceros rhinoceros silvestris | reverse complement strand
CTTTCCCTCTGGGTTCTTGGCTGTTTGCTAATAGTGGTCTTGTGCCAAAGCTGCAGTAGAATTTGTTTTAAGAGGGCAGATCATGAGAAATTGTTTGACTTTGATATCTGTGTATACACATAAACCTGCAAAAGCCCCCCTCCCCACCCCCCCCAAAGTCAATTTGCTGCATTGATATCTGGAACTCCTCTGCTTTAGACCACCGTAGAAATGAAATGAATAATCTAACTTTTATCTGTGGAGGCGTACTAAGCAGAGCTGATAACTTTGTAGAGAAAAGTCTTGCACTGATAATCCATTGCCCGCCCCCTGCCGCGTTTCTTCTGAAAGCTTCATAATCTCAGTATTGAAAATGACAGACTTTGTGGCCGAGCTAAGAATGCCTTCCTAAATCCTGGATTAACCAGCAACCCCGTGGTCAGGGTGCTGCTCTGGTAGCAGGCACTTCAGTTTGTTGTGCTGGGTTTTTTGGTTCTTTTTTTTTTTTTTTTTTTTTTTTTTTCTTTTGGCCCATTGTTTGAATCTTAGTGCTGAAGGGACATGAGTGCCCTGATGAAGATTTACCTCTTTCTGATTAATTTCTAAGTCTTGGTAAGCAAATTGAGCAAAGGATAGACTTCTCGATTTCCAGCCTCATGGCCTCTGCTCAACTGCCGACTCTTAGGAGTTGACAAGGAAGTTTAGTTGCAGAAAACAGGGGTGAGAGTTACCCTGTTTCTGTTCTGGAGCTGCTGCAAGTGGGGCTGCTCCTGGGTAGCGCTTATCTGTTAAAGATGGCTTTAAGATCGCTTTTCTGTTTCCTCAATTTAGCAGATTACAGTGTTCTTTTATGAAGTGTGTATCTAAGCCAGAATCTTCCTGTCTGAAGGAATTTCTAAATTAGGAAGTGGTGTACTGGAGCTGATACAGTTAACACCACCACATGGTGTTGATGGTGTATTCTGATAGTTGCAGCTAAGGAATTGATGCAGCGTGAGTGGTCTTGGTATGAAGCGTGAACAGAAGTTAGAGACTCCCAGGGACTCCAGAAGACTAACGATGGGTTTTCCCCCCGTCTTACTTTAGAAAGTACACTCAGTGTCTGAGTGTAATTCCTCTTTAATTCAGTTTTAATGTAGTATCTGCCTAAATTCAATTAGTAGCAGAGATGGTGAGCTGAAGAGAAACTGTGCTCTGTACCCTCTTCCAACACTGTTTTTCCTCATATTTGGAGGGGGAAAAAAAAGACGTTTATTCCCAAACCCGTTTAATAGTTCTATTTCTTAGATCCAGGAGTTTGTTTTTAAGATTTTAAAAGGGAAGATAAAATAATCTCTGCTATGAATGAACGACTTGTTCCTCAGCACTGCTGATCAATGAAACGTGAGTGAGTACGTTACACCAGGTATTTCATGAAGGGTCCTCAGCACCACTTCAGAACTGGCTCTTGATCTGTCTTATCTTCCACCTGGTTTGATAGTGGAAATGGTCTCAGAGGTCAGATAAGTGTAAGTATTTTGTAGTCTTCTGTTCTAAAAAAGAGAAAAATCTGTAAGTTTCTTGGTATGCAGTTGATCTTATGTTTGTCTGTATGAGAACAGGTAGAGGTGCACTGTGTTAAATCAGGGAGCTTGATCCAGAACGGCTCGTTCACCAGTTAAAATGAATAGTATTGTTTTGTTTTGTTTTTGTCAGGCGTTGTAGAAGGTGATTTAGCTGCTGTTGAAGCTTACAAGTCGTCAGGAGGAGACATAGCTCGCCAGCTTACTGCCGATGAAGTTCGCCTGCTAAACCGCCCTTCTGCTTTTGACGTCGGGTACACGCTCGTGCATCTGGCGATACGCTTCCAGAGGCAGGACATGCTCGCCATCCTGCTGACGGAGGTGAGTGGCTCCCGCCCTTGTGGGGCTCGAATAGGAACCTCCTGTAACCGCACCGCCGTTTGCAGCCAGCCACATGGAGCTTTGTTTGCAGAAGGGAGAGGCTGATCTTGTTAGAGTACGCCGGTTGCTGCTTTGTGCCTTTGTTGATGTTCCTCTGTAAGAAGCGAGTTTACTTTCAGGCTGTGTCTTGAGGATGCTCCGTTTTCTCATTAAGGAGCAGGCTTGGACCCTCCTGACCTCACCGGCGCTGGAAGTGAGCTATTGTGAGGCTTCCTGTGCTTTGGGTGGGGGAGAGGAAATGCCCTGAAAGCAAAACGCTGCTGTCAATGACAGCGTAGTTTTTTCTGAGCTTTGTTAATGACTAAATCTACCTCATCTTTCTTCCCTGAATTTCCTGGGAACTTCTCTTCCAGAGAAAGGCAATCTCCTGATTTGCAAAATGGCTGTGTTTTTACCACTTTTCACCCGTTTTATAGGCTGGTGTGCTGAAATACTGACAGATTTCTCTTTGGTTTTGTTGAGGTGTGTTTCCTCCTGTTGTCTAGCCCTTACCTGCTTGGTTTTGTTGTCCTTTTCATGCTGGAAGTGGCCACTTGTTTATTCACTTCTTTGATTGAAAGGGGTTTTTAACCAGCTCTGTGTTACCAACTACGTGACAAATGAGACATTAATTCATTGAGCATCAGTAAACGTTTAGTCTTTCCAGGTACCGGTGTTTATACTTCTCTTCTATTACTTGCTATCAAAATACTGTCTGCAGTGGTTATCGCTTACCGGTCTTTGTATTGAACTAGAAACATCACTGAGTGCAGTAACTGTGTGTGTCACAGGTGTCACAGCATGCAGCGAAGTG
>NW_010433818.1:27615-33489 GCF_000710305.1 Buceros rhinoceros silvestris | reverse complement strand
GCCATGGTGTGTCCAGAGGTCACAGAACAAATTCGTCGTGAAATCGCTGCATCTCTTCACCAACGGAAGGGAGACTTTGCTTGCTATTTTCTGACTGACCTTGTAACGTTTACGTTACCTGCAGGTAGCTACAAAATGCTTCTTACTAATGGAACATTTATTTTTTTGTGTCACCTAGATGAGAATTGCTCAGTTTGGGTGTATGCTTTGACTTCCTCGTGGTGGTGGTGTGTGTGTATAGGTTTTATTAAGTTTTAATACCTTAGGTCAGCTCTAGTAGTTGAATTTGGTTATTAATACTCAGTTTTTGCACAGTTCAACCCATATATTGTTCCTGTGAACATCTCCTGTCCTTTTTAGACATGAGGAAATTGAAGAAGAGCGATGTATTTGATGGAAAGGCTGTGTTTAGAGCTAAGGTTGGAGCCCAGGCTCTAATGTGACTTTTCAGATAGCTCTGTTAGATTCAAGTCCTCTCCAGTGAGGCCCAGAACTATTCTTTGTGTTTGTACCTGGTTATAGCAGTAACACTTTTTGAATACTTTTGAGGTAGTCGGTGATCAAGAGAGTGTTTGTCTGTTAACAAAAAGCTGCTAGAAAACTCTTAGTCTCCAGTAGCTCCAGAAATGCTCTTTGGTTGAGTGTTATCTCATCTCCTTCTCTTCAAAAAGTCTGGTTAATATTTACCACTTGTCTGCCAACTCTCTGCTTGAGGTGCTGTGTTGTCTTGCTCCACGGGTCACAAATGGGAGGCAGGCGGTGTGTCTAGAGAGTCACACTTCGTTGCTGTTTGGGGGAGAAAAGGATAGAGGGACGACAGAATGACTTTGTAACGCCTGTGAGTAATGCTGCCCTCTCCAGAACTGAGGGATTTGCGCAGTATTTTCAAGAGACAGGTCTTAAACCACTGTGCAGCTTCTTGACACATGTAATAGCCATTCAATGAACAAGAATGGTCAAAAGCTTCTGTGCATCAAGACTGACAATTTCTCCTTCCATCCCCCTTAGTCAGCTGAACACCTTGTAGTCAGCAGTTGGTGGTGGGTCTCAAGACAGCGTTTCCAAGGGTAGTGGCATAAATGGCACAATCCTATTCAGGTATTACCTACACGATGTGGTTTAGGAACCGGTTTCCACTCGATCTTTCAAATGAATGGATAGGATTCTCCTGACGAGCCAGGAGTCACAAAAGAGTTTTGCCCATTACACAATTTCCTGGCTTTTTTGTGTTTTCTTTTGTTAGAGGTAGCTCCACGGTTGCAGATTCTGCCTGTGAAGCTCTTGGAACAGCTGTCAGTAGTGGCTTTTCTGTGTCATAGCTCAATAGTTTCTAACCTGCAGACCATGGCCTGCAGACTGCTGAGGTTCTCTGGACTGTGTTCTGCACAAGAAGTCTCTTAGCAGACTGTGCCCGTCCATTGGGGTAGACCAGAGAGGGAAGGCCATTCAGATGGTGGAAAACTATTGCTGAGCGTTGAAGGTGACCTAAATATAGTAGGGTTGAAAATATTCCCTTTTTTTTTTTCTCCACCTCAGAGTGGTTCTCTTTCTCCTGCAGCAAAATCCATTCTTACCCTACACGTGCTGTGAGTGTGTAAAAGGTCTGGCAGTCAGTCTGAGGCCCACGCCGCCTGCAGCGTGCTCTGTGAAGCCGGTGCTCACAAGTGACAGATCGGGAAATAACAGCAGCTTTTCAGAGGAGACGTTAGGGATGGTAGGGCGAGAGCTGTTGCGAATGTTCTCCCGAGCACCAGCTGGTAATGGGTCTCTCTTACAGTAACGTCAAGTGACTTTTGTATTTGCTCTCTGTTTTTCCAGATATTGAAGACTTGCCACCCACAGTCCAAGAAAAGTTATTTGACGAAGTACTTGATAGAGACGTTCAGAAAGGTAAAAGCTCTGAGAACAGCGAGAATCAATCCTTGCTTTTCATTAGAGACTGTATCTCTGAGTTAAAAAAAAAAAAAGGTGTTTGTATGCTTTACAGCTTTCAGTCACAAGCTCTTTAAAGAAAACTGAATAAATCTTTCCACTTCAGTAACAATCCTCAGATGATGTGATCCTTCGTTTAAGGCTATGGTTTGGTTTGGGGTTTTTAAACTTCTTTTCTTGACAGTATTTTGCCCAAGGAATGCCTTTAGTTCACTTATTTTTGGTGCATGAAGGAAAACTTAGTTTTGTTCATATAAATGGGTAAATTGTTGAGCTGATGCCATTACCGTGCTGTTCGGATTCTCTGAGACTTCAAATGAATGTAGGTTTTAAGAGATAATTATCATGTTGCAGAGCTGGAAGAGGAATCTCCCATCATTAACTGGTCGCTGGAACTGGGTACGCGCTTGGACAGCAGGTTGTACGCACTTTGGAATCGGACGGCGGGGGACTGCCTGCTCGATTCCGTACTACAGGCCACCTGGGGCATTTACGACAAGGATTCCGTGCTGCGGAAAGCTCTTCACGACAGTTTACACGACTGCTCACATTGGTAAGGTAGTTTGTGATGTCAGCTTTAAAGGCAGCTCTCCGTGTGGCGTGGTAGTTGATGAGTATAGCATTAAAAAGACACACAACCTCCACTGCAGCCAAGTGGGAGCACGGGAAACGCGGACGTTCTGAACTCAGCAGCGGTATGCGATGTTTAGCAAATAGCATTTAAAGCAGAGTTGAGTATTTTGTGCTGTGTGCTTCTCAGAAGTGCGCTAACCACGGTTATTAAGGCTGGAATTTCTGTGGGCTCGCAGTGTAAGTCGTGCACATGCCATGCCTTGCTGCTTGGTGGAAGCTTTGCAGAAGATGGTTAAAAGGAGATAGGCTTTTATTCCTCCATAAACTTTTCAGTATTCTCATTCCATCTGCTTAGTTACAGCTTTTTTTGGTGTTGCTCTTTTTGTCCCCGTTCTGTCTGCTAAAATAATGGCAGTAAAACAGAGTGTTGACATTTCACTGGCGCTGTCACTTGGCCATGGAATTAATTTGTCCCTCTGTAAAATGCCTTTTGTTGTCTTACACTGGCAGCCTCCTCTAGTCTGATGCCGTGGTTTGCCTCTAGGCAAGAATTCTTAGAGCTGGACCTCCAGTGGTGTCCGGCAGCTCTCGAATGTGTGATGGGACCAAGGGAAGAGATTGATAAAGACTGAGAGCGTAGGACGAGAGATTAGTTTTCTTATGTTGTTGTAGTCAAGGACAAGGGAGAGGCTGTCAGCGAGAGGAAGAGCCTGTCCCCTTGCTCTGTGCACTGTGCAGGATGTCAACAGCGAGGGTTAATTTTGGGGGTACCTGTAATAAGTAGCTTCTGTGGTTACTGCTGGTGGGAGAGGACTCCCAAAGTCAGCACCCTGAGCTGGACTCCATGAAGTAACAATTCTCTGGAGAACCCGCCTGCCGACAGATCTGTCGCCGCTTTGGAGTTGTTTATAATGGAGCGCGCATCTCGCCCACGCAGGAATGTCCCTGGCATCACACGCAGTTCCCTGGAGGCCCAAACAGAAATTTATGATAGATCAGGTTGTGTTCTTTATGGTAACAAACCCCAGCACGGTATCCAAAAACATGCTGCAAACGACTGAGGTTTAAACCGGTCTTTCAGAATGTTAGTGTTAACTGCTGTTGATTTACTGTTGTATCTAACGGCATTTAGAGTGTATTTGATCTGGTTAAGCTTCTTAGTTCACGTTCCAGACAGAATTTGCATTTGCTCTGAATTTACTTTATCCTTACTGGAAGCACAATTTTTAACTGATTCACGTGTTCCTTGATAGTTGTTTGAATATGGTTGCCTGCCCGCAGTCTGGATAATCTTATTTATTAGTTTGTTTCAAGTTCTAGTACAAACCTCTACAGAGCTACATCCTTAAAAGGAATTGCTCTGTCTGCAGAGGCTGCTAGTGATGGAAACCCTTGAGGCATCAGCTGACATGTTGGTGGTGATCCTAGATCAGACCCAGTCGCAACCCTTTCAGAGAACTCCAGATCGAGGGTGTGAGAAGGCTTTTAGTTAAGTTCTGTGGTGAAGTGATCATCCCGTATGTCCTGTACGCACTGTGTGGATTCTGTGCAGGAAGAGACGGTGAATTTTGTGGGCTAGGACCCGTTGCAGGTAGGAGGTGACGTTGTTGTCACTGGCTTTAGTGGTAGTTGCTGAAGGAAGAGGCTCTTCAGTGCAATCACCAGTCCCGAGAACAGTATGTTTCGACTTCTATCTAGTGGAATTGTTCCTCAAAGCCTTCACAAAGACACTTTAAAACCGGCTGTTCTATAGTCAGACGCAGAACATTCACGTCACTCATTTGGCCTCGTTTTGTTGTGTTTGGGGAGATGCTGAACAAAGAAGAACCCATTTACTAGAGACAGTCTAGTGTTCAAAAAAGCTCGGTAGTGAGGATCCCAGAGGCTCTGGCCTGCGGAGTTTTTCCCCTTTTAAATGACTACGCTTTTCTAGTCTGCTCAAAAGTATGTTCTCATTTGTCCCTTTTTGTATTCCACTGTTAGCTGTTGGTGGAGAGTGGGCAAATGCCCTAAGCTGCCCCTCAGAATTATTATTTTCATGGCAGATGCATTCAGTTCTCTTGTGTTAAACTGAAAAGCTCATTTTAAATGAGATCAAAACTTCAAGCCATGACTGTCGACAGGGCCACCTCCTGTGAACATCAACAGGTGACTGACTGTGCCTGTGCCTGACGAGCTCAAGGAAGAAACCTCTATAGGAAACCACTTCTAGCACAAGGTGTTTGGTTAGAGATTTCTGAGGGAAAACAGGCAAAACATCCCTCAGCTGCAAAGATGGAAGCAGTCGGTGTATGTGGAAAGAATCGGGAGTGTCAACAGACCCAGAAGGTTCCCTGTGGATGAAGAGCTGTGAGAACGTCTTCCTCATAGGTCTGCTAAGCCATGGGAAGGTTTTGGGTTGGGAAAGCCAGCCTGGTGGGTGACGGCTCTTAGCTACACCAAGATTAACATCTTTACTGAAAGCATAGGAAAGGTTTCTCCTACGCACACACACTGTGTCAATTTTCTCCGATTTTAATGAAATGAGTTCATCTCAATGACTTTTTTAATAAGCTAAACTTCAGAATGGTTTCTTTGTATTCACAGTAAAGGCCATTGTTTGGAGGTTGGCTTAGCTCTCTTCACTAACTCTGTGGTCCTGATGTGGAGCTGTGGCCTTTCCACAGCGTGGTGATTGGGCTGAGTTTAACATTTTAAAAAGCTTTTTGATGTGTAGGTCATTTTTCCCTGTAATTGATTAAGGAAGATAAACTAGTGTACAAAAATGCTAATTTGAATTTAAATGGAAACACAGAAATCCTGTGACTTGAAAACTGTGTGTAAATGGGATTCATCCCACTTTCTATATTCAATTCTTATCCACAAAACTATTCCACAGAATGTGAAATTACTGTACTCTGCTCTAAAATCTGATATAAACCAGATTCTGCCTCTTACCCGTGGTCTGTTTGAAGATGATGCTCAAGTGCTTTGGAGTTAATTGGCCCATGGCACAGTCAGCAACAGAGAATCCCTGTACTATCGGCGTGAGATGTTACGTTCCCTGTACATCAACACTTAACCTAAAGAAGGTTTCAAAACACCTATCGCAAGAAGAATCAAACTCGCCAGGAGCCAGTTAGGAACTTCCATCTGTTACAGCATGTTTGATCCCATGAGTTCTTAAATCCTGTCTCCTGAAGATTAAAAATCCTGTCCTGTTAAATCCACATCCTGCCTCCTGAAGATGAAAACCAAAGCAGAACCCAGTTTTCCTGACACAGGCTCTCTCTCTTCCCCCCTCGTTACAGACTGGGGTTAACTGCTACTATCAGGTGCATGGTTGTTGAGTAAGTACTTTTGTCTTTACCACTCTGTCTGTCTGTCTCT
>NW_010433818.1:23920-27471 GCF_000710305.1 Buceros rhinoceros silvestris | reverse complement strand
GGAATCGTGGTATTCCCAAAGCTTTGGTTTACATTTCTCGTTGCGAGAGGAACAGTGGCAGGAGGACTGGGCATTCATACTCTCTCTTGCGAGCCAGGTAAGAAAACTGCTGTATAAGATGATCCTTAGGAAGGATGTTTTAACCATTAAAAAGAAATGTCAAGAACTCGAAGTGTTCTTCAGGAACAAGAATCTTCATGAGAAAAGGAAAATATTTCTCTAAAGCCAGGAATCCTAAAGTGGGGGTTTCTGCCAAGGTGAAAGGCTCCGTGTAAAAATCTGGGTTTTGAGCTTACCGTGAAGCAGTACAGGACACACAATTATGGCCCTTCGGGTGTCAGAGTGAAGTCTATAGAATAAACTAACACACAATTGTCTATTTAACGTCCTGCAACACTGACCTGCAGAACACACCTGCAAATCTGTGCGCTTACACTGCTTAAACTTCATTGAGCTGCTATTTCATAGCTCCCCTCCAAAATGAGATTTACGTTCCTATAAGCTTCCAACTATAGAAATATTTTTAGCTCCTCTTTTAAAGTAGAAACATGATTTTGGTGCTATTCGCTTGTGATTTCTTTTGGGTGTGCTCTTTTCCTGTCGTCGAGAGGTATTTACCTTAACCTGACCTCAGATGAGTCAATTAATTTTAGACTAAACATTATGTAGAGTTTCGCTTCTAACTGGGGAATGAAATACGCTCGATTCAATATGGGCACCAGGACTCAGAATTATTACTGACAGATTAAGTTCTTGTGCAAGCTGAAATGTTCTTACTTATTTCCAACTGGTACGTAATAGTCTTCCAGACTTGCATTTTCCCTGTCAAAGCCAGATCACTCTTAAAAGCATTTTCTGTCTCAATTTGGCGTATGTTTTTCAAATTTCAGTGCAGAGAATGGTGAGTTCTCTTTCGAGTGATGTCTTTCTTTTGTTTGGTTCAGCCTGGAGCGAGTTTGGAGCAGACACACATTTTTGTACTTGCACATATTCTTAGAAGACCAATTATAGTTTATGGAGTAAAATATTACAAGAGTTTCCGAGGAGAAACATTAGGATATACCCGCTTTCAAGGTAAGCCTTTAGTTTCTCAAATTTAGCTCTAAAAAAGGTTCAGCTATAAAGCATACAGGCAGCTGAGAGTGGCAGTAAGCTGCTCGCGGGAAGAGAATGGAATGGTGTTGCAGGTGAGTTTTCGTTAGCTGTTCAGAGGAATCAAGCAATCCCCTCCAAACCTGCTGTTTTTCATTGCATAGTGGGCACGCTGCCTGTAACCACAGGAAAAATGAGCTTTGATCTCCACTCTACATGCTTGTAGCCTGTAATTGCTATAAAATATTCTTGTGGTGTGGTTTGTACTGCTGTAAGACACGAGAGGCCTAATAAACTGACCTGGACCTTGCACTCGCTTCTCCAATGAACAGTTACAGCTGTTAGTAAGGAACCACTGAATTCAGCGTCTCCTGGAGGAGGCTCGTGAAGTCGGGGCGAGGCAGGCAGGAGGTGTTGGCGTTGGTGTAGTGTCTCAGCAGAGTGGCAGCGGTATCTGCTGGGTGCTCTTTCGGGAGCCTTGTCACTCCATGGCACTGCAGGAGCCGGTTTGGGAAGCAGCCCTTAAGGACGGTGAAAAAGAACCAGCCTTAAAGGGCGCACAGAGGAGGGCAGAGAAATTGAAGTAGGGTGGGAAGTGATGAGGTTGTGGTTGATTTAAGGATGTAAATACTGACCTATTTCTCTAGTCGTGCTACGACTCTGCACAGCTCGATCAGGTTCTTTCCCACTGCTTCTCCTCCTGGTCTCCTGGGCAAACAGCCCAGCTATCCTTCAGATAAACGTGAAGATGTTTAGCTGACTCAGGCCAGTTTTGCAGCCATTTGGAGATGGAGTTTAATTGACGTGGGCAACTTTCCTCTGTATTACAGGCCAACGCTTTATTATGTAAAGAACAAAAACCCACGTGGAAGGCGCTGTTTGACTAGGCGCCGCGGCTGCGTTACAGGGTGTCAGGGCGTGCGTTTGGCCTGTGGTTCATCGTTCTGGCGTCTAGCCTGCTTGACGGCTACCCTGCAGTGGTTTCACCAATACATCACTTGATTTCTAGCTTAGTGGAGGACTCCTGAGACATCTCTGAGTGATTTAAAAACCAAAAGTACGCTGACTTTGGAAGGAGGCAAACCCATAGCGTAAAGAAGAACTCTAAGCTGAGGAGTTAATGTCAAATATAACTATGTAGAGTCTTCAAGAAGCTTTTTGTCATGTAATTTTGGGGCAGTGACAGACCTTCTTTGTAGAGAGGAAATGAAATACTTTTTTGAAGGGTATAAAAATTTGTTACTCTTTGTGTGTTATCATTTTATTTGAGATGATGAAAGGATGGACTGGGAAAGAACAGTTACTTGTGTGATACAGCTCTGACACTTCAGGTTTGTGTTGCTTTTAACTCAAGGGCTGAGCGGTTTGCAACACATTTTTATTTTATAGATTAAGCATTGAGGCAGACAAGTGTTACATGGCCTAAATATGCTGAAATTGTTTTCTTGCTCTGTGAACCAGAAGGTACCCGGGCGTCTGGGACGACCTTTTGCTAGACACGTGTTTCCAGGGATTTAGTCAGACAAATATTGATGACTTGTGATTTGCTTGCCCCAAGCCGCATCTATCCAGCCGCAGAAACACGCCACGCTGCGAACAGGTGAACTTGGGAGTCCTGCCTCAGATTACCTGGAGTTCCTTCTGTCCCTCTCCAACTGCATTTTTGTGGTTAATGTGCAGTAATTAAGTGGGAGCAGCCCAAAACCAAACAGCCGCTGGACTCGGAGCAGCGTGGGCTGCCAAGGCAGGTCTCCTGTGAATGGTGCAAGACGTGCTGATCTGGGCTTGCGTGTGAGCTTTGCTCAGCACTTGCTCCTTCCGTGAGGCTTGGGGGAGTGCTGGGGCGCCTCCCAGTCGCAGTGTAGCACCCTGACTGTGATTAGGATGACATTCACCAGGAAAGAAAGAGGAGGAATTGTTCCTTAACATCATGGCTCAGTTTGTGGCACCTTGGAAGGTGCTGTGAACCCCCTGTCTGCCCCCAAAATCTTCTCCCTGATCAGAATTCTCCAGGGATACCTTGTTCCAACTCGGCATCCTTGCTGTAACTGCTGTGAATGCCATAACCAACAGCCTCCTTGTTTCCTGACTGTTAAATATTCTTTGAATATTAAGGCTTTGACAGAGAAAGATCCATTTGCTCTGTCTTAACTATGCTCCTGCTCTAGCTGTGCTAGTTAGTGGTGTGAATCTACAGCTTGTAAAATTAAACAGGAAAAAAGGCAACAGACTGAAATTATCATCAGATCAGGCTGGAGAAGCTACATCCTCTGTGGATGGTGTCCAGGGTAGCGCAGACTCTTTATTTTTCTGTGGCTTGCGTGTATGTCAACTGGTTTTACACTACCTTCTCAATTTATAAATTATAACAGCACTAGATAATTCTCCATGGAAGTCATTAGTGTGGAATTTTTACTAAGATAAAACAATGGTGAAAAAAATTTCCAAAAAGCTGCTGA
>NW_010433818.1:20774-23732 GCF_000710305.1 Buceros rhinoceros silvestris | reverse complement strand
GGGAAAGAGATTAGTCCTGCTCCTGAAAGGTTACGTGGCTATGCCTGACCCAGGAGGGTTAGGTGAGGGTTGTTAGGTGAGACATGAGATGACCACAGAGAGGAGACCCTTTAGTTACCAGTGATTCGGGTAGTGTTTGGGGTCAAAATCTACCAGTTTTTAGGTCAGCAGGGCATTAACTGACTCTATTATCGGGCAATAAGTTGAATAATCTTCCCCAGGCAGAATGTGTTTTGCCTGTGATAGTAACTGGTGAGTGATCTCCCTGTCCTTATCTCAGCCCACGAGTCTTGCTGAGGAGGGGAGTCTTGCTGGGTGGGTAGGGTCAACCCACCGCAGCAGGGCGAGTGTGCTGAGGAGCTGGCACAGCTTGTGAGAGGGAGGAGGGCTCCTCTTGACACCCCTCTGTGATCATAACTTGTGGAAGAGAAGAGGGACGTGGTCACCGTGAGGGTGCTGATGCTCTCAGTTCTGAACCACGGCAGCAACCTAACCGACGTGTCTGGACACAGCACCATCATCACCTTTAAATGCAGCAGCCGCTGCTGAGAAATTAGTTTCCAGCCCTCAACGCTGGATGGTTTTGCTGATGCTTCAAACTAAAGCTTGGAAAAAAGTATGAAGTCATTTGTTCACATAGGCGTGAAGAATCGTTTTCCAGGAGTTGAGGGACAGTCTTCGTGACTTCTGACTGTACGTGATTTTCAGTGTAGCTTTGAATGTTGACCAACTGTTTGGTCCTTTCCCTAAACGTAAAGGCTGGAAAGTTTTTGGTGAACGCACATCCTTTGTTTTGCATCTTTTGCGTGTGGTATTGAGTTACAGTGAGGAAGGGAAGGTATTAAATGGATTTGTCCTTAGGTTTAGAAGTTGTAAAAACTTCTGTGCTTCTTAATCTAAAAGAAATGGAAAGACTTTTAGGTATCTCTCGACTGTGAACTCAAGAATGGGTAAAAAAAGGGGCAAAAAGTGCAGAACCCACTAATTTTCATCGCAGCAAAGAAAGCTGAGTTCTAAACGTAAATAAAACCTCCACACCCAGCCCCTGGGCTCAGTTTTCCATTTCAGAGTTGCCCTTCATCTCCACGGGCGTTGGAGGAGCAGTGAAGTGCCTTATTTTGCCGCAGCGCCTGTTCCCAGCGTCCTGGCAGCAGCTGTACGATGAAAGGTTGCTATGCTACATGTGCTCTTAAGTTTACGCGTGGCTATTTTTAAGCTGTCACAAGGTAAGGCTTCTGCTGAAGTTGTCTTGCAGCAGTACACACCAAGAACTGCTTATGTTCCTGGAAGAAAGGAGGTCTGGGCTTGTTTTGAGACTTGATCTCCCTCATGTTAACCTCGTATCAGTTAGCTGTATAGACTCTATAGCTCCAGTACTAGGGAAGACCAAGCCAAGTGCGTTTCCAATGCCTGTTGATGTGCTGCTGTTACTGTGCTTAGCCAAAAGCAAAAGGTTTGTATTAAGATTCTTCACCGCTGAACATCGTAGTCCCAAGTCTCACCCTTTGCTTTAATTCCTCCTAGGTGTGTATTTGCCTTTGTTATGGGAACAGAGTTTTTGTTGGAAAAGCCCCATTGCTCTGGGCTACACCAGGGGCCATTTCTCTGCTCTGGTTGCCATGGAGAACGATGGTTATGGCAATCGAGGTGCTGGTGCTAACTTGAACACTGACGATGATGTTACCGTTACTTTTCTACCGTTGGTGGATAGCGAGAGGAAATTACTGCACATTCACTTCCTTTCTGCTCAAGAGGTAAGAAAGAGCTGCGTGGTGGGTAGCCCCTGTCACAGCTGCTTGCGGGAGCTGTGGCCTCAGCCATCTCTGGCCCCGCACAGACGAGTGGACATACATCAGTAGACAGTGAGGCACACTGAGGACTGCCTGAAGGACAGAGCTCAGAGGGTTGTGATCAGTGGTGCAGAGGCCTGTAGCTCACGGGGTTCCCCAAGGGTTGTACTGGGTACAGTTGTGTTCAACATATCAGTGACCTGGATGAAGGGCCGGAGTGAACCTGCCACCAGTTTGCGGATGATACAGACCTGGGAGCAGTGGCTGACACACCGTCAGGCTGCCCTGCCATTCAGTGAGAACCATGAGGCAGCAATGGGCCCTTGGGGCCAAGGGGGCCAATGGTCTCCTGGGGTGCACTGAGAAGAGCGTGGCCAGCAGGGTGAGGGAGGTTCTTCTCTCCCCTCTACTCTGCCCTAGTGAGGCCACATCTGGAGTCCTGTGCCCAGTTCTGGGCTCCCCAGTTCAGGAGAGACAAGGAGTTACTAGAGAGAGTCCCGGGGAGGCTACGAGGATGATGATGGGGCTGGAGCATCTCTGTGCCGAGCAAAGGCTGAGAGCCCTGGGGCTGTTCAGCTGGAGGAGAGCAGCCTGAGAGGGGACCTCATCAATGGGATCAATAGATACAGGGGGGTCAGGAGGATGGGCCAGGCTCTTCCCAGTGGTGCCCAGTGACAGGACAAAGGGGCAACAGGCACAAACACTGGCCAGCAAAGCTCTTCCTCTTCCTGTAACAAAACTCACCTTGTTTCTTCAACAACGTGACAAAGGCGGGGGACAGCCAGCACAGTGTGTACGGGGGGGAAGAGAGAGAGGGCTGGAAAACCCGGACTGACGAGTAGAGGAGAAAAAATATGGGCTTGAAGTCTAGAGAGAGCTGTTTTTTCAGCAAGCCACAACATTTGTTTGTTAGTTTTACAAGAGGAAACGCTTCACGTCAAGAACGCTGGACTCCTAAAAACCGCTTTGTAAAGCCCGAAGGCTCTTTTAGGACTTAGAGTAGACACTAAGGAGTGTCTAAGGAGGGTGAGAGTCAGTTGCTTGCAAGTAACTGAAATACGGGAAGGACTGTATGGGAAATACACCTCTGAAAGAATGAGAAGGGAGGAGTAGCTGGAGAGTATTTCCAGGGCCTTCAGGTCGTGGCCGAGAAGGCAGCGCGCACTGG
>NW_010433818.1:15042-20643 GCF_000710305.1 Buceros rhinoceros silvestris | reverse complement strand
GTGCGCCGGTTTGGGGTCCCGTGGGCCCGCCACTGTCAGCTACGAGAGGGAAGCGTGTTGCTCCCGTGGCCTGGGCGTCGTAGAGCTTTCACTTCACTTCCAGGTTGCTGGTGATGTTTCCAGCTCCATTCTCAGTCTGTTTCCTCTCTCCCCCCCACCCCACCAAAGATAGGTAACGAGGAGCAGCAGGAGAAGCTGCTGCGGGAATGGCTGGACTGCTGCGTGACGGAGGGAGGGGTGCTCGTCGCCATGCAGAAGAGCTCTCGCAGGCGCAATCACCCGCTGGTCACCCAGATGGTGGAGAAGTGGCTCGATCGCTACCGGCAGATCCGCCCGTGTACGTCCCTTTCTGACGGCGAGGAAGACGAGGATGACGACGATGAGTGAAGAAACGGGAAATAAAAACGACAAGCACAGAGTGTCTGACCCGGAGTTGGCGTTGTGCTTTAGCAGTTCGTTGTGGAACGACCCAGTGCTGGGGGAAACGCGCTGCAAGTGATTTTTCTGACCAGCGTGGAGAGAGGCTGGAAGCTCACATGCTGCGTGGAGGGAGCGAAGTGGGCTGGACTACCGTTTGTATAGACACAAATCATGAAACACGGAACAGCTAATTTTATTATCAAGACAGAAAAACCCCCCGTTTTTCTTTCTGATTGTAAATCTGTCTATAAATGTACCGCATGTGGTTGTGTACGAGGTTGTGTAATAGGAAAATACCAGCATCTTAATTATTGCGAAGAAGTTCTTCAGACAAGGGCACTTACGAAAGCACACGGTAGGTGGAGACCTCTGCCCTCCCAGAGTCTTTTACAGTAGAACCTGGTTCTTCTGCGTCACCTTTCAGACACGCTGACACGTCTCCATCAGGCCCTTTTGAGGTGAAATCTCACTAGCGCCCAGGTCAGGTTGGGAGGTTTTGTTTGTTTGCACAAAATACCCACAGCAAGTCCTCAGCAGAAATACAGTCATTATTTTATTGGTATTTTAGTTACTGCTGTGCCCGTGTAATAAAATCGAAACTCTATGGAACCAACTGGAAGAGAAGCTAAATTTTCATTGAGTGATTTGTTTCCTGAAAAAGTTTGGGTTTTTTTTAAATTTTTGTTTTCTTCTAATAGTTTATAGATTCTTTTCAATATACATAAGGGTATTTATTCAGAGAAGTGACCTAAAATAGAGGGATTTTATGCCAGTGAGCGTATACTAAACAAAACAGTGTGAAATTTGAGAAGTTGGTACATGATGGAGAAGATCCAGTTGCCAGAACTTGTCTTGCTGTGACCCAAACTATCTATAACTCTATCATTTTCATCAGCAAATGAAAACCCCGGTTTTTTAAAGGATTACTCCTCGGTGGTTCCATCCAGCGAGGCCGGACGTGGCAGCAGAATTCAGGAGGAGGATCTAGGCTAAGGTGGCTTCTCAGAGCGCCGTGTGACATTGCTGGGTATGTGCCCCTGGGGATTTCCTGCATGTGGACTGATGTGGCCGTACTGCAGCTCCTGTAAGTTCTGGGACCGTCAGTCCAGAGTCGATCCCCCAGCAGAGATTTTGTCCTCTTTGATAGCTTCGGCCATGTAACCTGAGCTGGATAAAGTTCATCTGAGGTTTCTCTCGCTGAAACACTACAGGTTAATGCCAGTTTTTACATATGTGGTGCAATTCAGGTGGTCTTGAAAAGCACTTTTGATGGTGTGGTGGGTGAACTGAGAGATTGTGCAGTAGATGAAATGGTTTTAATTAGATTTTTGGAAAGAAGCCCCATAGCACCTATTTTTTATGTAGTCCAGAGCTATGGAAACCCTGAGGAACTTGCTGCTTTTTCTTCCAAATGCTGCTTAGATGGTGTTGAAATGTGCACAACTCCTACGTAAACTTGGTGATGACACCAAAAAGTATAGACATGATGAAGTACTGTATTAACTAACAACTGAGCAACCTTCCCGTCACGGGTTCCACTGCGGTTTACGATGGAGTGTCTTCACCCTTCTTTGGCCGTTGGTCCCCTCCCGTGGGCACCTGCACAAGTGTTCGGGTAGAACGCAGGCAACGTCCGTACCACTCCCTGAGCCCCACAGGCAGACACTCAAGAGATTCTTCACAAGGAGACGGTCCTGTCTCAGGTTTGCTTTCTAAACTGGTATATTTTTGGGAGGTCCTCTCTTCTTCCCTTGCAGTGAAGTCCTCTGACACCTTGTCAGCTGAGGATGTGACGTTTTTGTGCTGGGGGAGCAGAATGCGGAGTAAGCTGGGATGAGAACGGGCCTGATCGGAGCTGGCCTGCGCTGCGTGGCATTGTTGCGGTGTAGTTTCTGGAGGTCCTTCCGGTGCAGCACCAAGCATGCCAGCTTCAGAAGTTCTTCAGTGACCAGGTGATGGCTGTAAATTCCCATCCTGGCTTACCCCAGACTGGCTTCCCTGGGCAGACCACCGTGTGAACAGGCAAAAGCCTGAGCTCCTGCCTTCAGGAGGTGGCTTCAAGGGGTCTGCTGGGTTTTAACACCCCCCCGCCCCGCCCCGCTGCCTTCTGCAGCCCTGTTCCGCTGATGGAAGCAAAGCTTCCTTGTGACACGGGGGAGACTTACCAGTGTGAACCTCTACCTTGAGCCAAGCTCAGTGAGCACCATCCCCTCCTTCCCATGCCACCGGTGCTGGAGGCAGGCAGCCCGGTACTCCAGCGCGCTCGGCTTTCCTGACCGCTCACTTCTGTGCCGTACGATGGTATGTTCAGGTGAAGACGCTTCACGGGCTGTTTCAGAACCGGTGAAGCCTCAGACTCAAAGTAACCCAACCCTCATGTACCAGCAGAGTCAAGAGCTGCAGACCCCTGCTCCGTGTAGCGCCGTGCTCAGTGTGTGTTCGTGGGGATTCTCCTGCCGCCACAGGCTTGACTGTTTACACGTCCTGACGTGGAATCGCAAAGGCTTCCTTGCGGCTTGTCGGCAAGTTCTGCTCTTTTAGCCAAGTCTCTACAGACAGAAAACCAGGTTTCTCGATGTTATTTCCCTCCTATTATGGCTCGTGGCAGCACACGCTTTCCTAGCACAGAACTTGGCTTTTCAGTGCTACCTCCTTTACATCTGGTTGGTTGGTTTTTGTTTTTTTTTTTTTTTTTTTTCTGGTTTTATTTATGAATTCCTCAGTGGAAAAAAATCTGTGTATTTCTTTTGTTTTTAATATATTAAAATTTAGTAATTCTGGATCCTTCCCAAGTTCTCCTGCATGGCTTTTGGCAATTCTTGCTAGAGGGGGTTGACTCCAGTCATGAAATCAGTCTGTGCGCGTTGAGAGACCCTTATTTAACAGCCGCTTTTCCTTTTCTCCCCCTTGGTTTGGTAACTTCCCTCAACCCCTTTTATTTTACGGTTTATTTAGTGTCTGTCACTTCTTTTTTTAAGCTCCCCTTACACCCCTCATCAGCGGAGGCCCTCGCTGCCCGCCTCAGCGTGACCGCAGTGCCGTGGCTCTGTCGGTGAAGGATTGGCACCACTCCTCAGCACCAATCCTCCTCCCCGTTTCTCTGCCCCATCACTTTCCATTCCAGAGGTGCACCTTCCTCGCTTTCCACCTCCCCGGAGCTGCTGGGTGTGTGCTTCGCTGGTGACTGCCACCAGATGCTTGAAACCCAGCTGCAGCCCTTGACCAAAGCGTGTCCGTGGGCGCGTGGTCCCCAGCAGCTCCAGAGTGCCGCTCTCGCAGCGCTCCGTACGCGCTCTCTGCCTGTGCTCGCATCTCGCTGGGGGTTCGGCTGAGGTTGGGCGCTGGATGAAAACCCCTGGGGGCTGCGGGTTAAGCTGCTCGCTGACCCCGCGTGAGGCCAGCACCCGAGATCCTGCGACCCGGGGAAGCGCTTGCCCCCATCGGGGCTGCAGCCGCTGATTTAAAACCACACCGAAGCACCACAGCGAGCTTGGTTTGAGAACAACCCTAAACCTCATAGTTCAATGTTTTCCTCTGGGTTTTTAAGCATTCTTTCAGTGTTTCATCAACACCTCGGGGGTGTCTATATCTGACCTGTTTTGTCCTCCTGGTTCCTGGTGGTGCTCAGGGCTGGCCACTGCCGCGGGGTCCCTCAGCTATGGACGGTGACCTCTGTTTTAACGCGTCTGAAGCTGGAAACTAGTTTTCAGTTTAATTTAAAGCAAACAAAATACAGACTTCCATAACCTACAGATGTTTTTTGGTTTCAGCTTTTTTTTTTTTTAGCCCCTTTCCAGCCCAAGCTCTCTGCCCCATTTAACACCCATCGCTTTGACAAAGTGGAAATGGAAGATCACGCCTCGTGCCTGGCGAGGCTGGGAGCTCCAAGCGCCTCCAGAGCGTGTTTTCAGCCTCGTTCCCTGACGGTTTGTTAATGCTTCATTCCTTCACCGTGTACAAAAAACGTCTGAGCTGCTCTTTTTCCACCAGGGCTGCGGGTCATGTCCCCCCGTGGTTTTAAAACCAGAACATTCCCCAGCAGCCCAAAGAGACCCACACGCAGACGCCACCTTCCTGCAGCGGTTCTCGGGGTCACCAGCGGGTCCCTGGTGGGGCAGAGGGAGTGAGGTTGCGCTTGAGGACAACTCACCTGCACTGCTGTTCGGTGTTGGACACAGTGCGATCAGCGTTCTCTCCACCCCTTCCGTGGTGTTCTCGCTGTCCTCGCCCCGCCGCAGCGGCACGCAGCGAGAGCTCTTCCCGTTCAGAAATTACAGAAATTTTATCACCTTTTATTGAAAACTGCACCGAACGCTAAATGTCCACCTTTACAATAAACAAATACAGGAACGGTAACACACTAACCCAAACCATACTGCTGACAGCCAGCGGGCTGGCGGTGGGTCGGCCGTTTGGGACAGCTCACCATTTCTTTTTTTCTTTTTTTTTTTTCTCCTTTTTCTTTTTTTTTTTTTTTTTTTTTTTCCACATAAACTAGATTTTACCCCCCCATGCCCCTTTTTTTTGGGTAGTCTCACCTTTTTTTTTTTTTTTTTTTTTTTTTCCTTTTTTTTTTTTTTTTTTTTTTTTTTTTTGCCACAGAAACAGGACTGTACCCCCACAGAGCCGCTCAAACCAGGCCAGCGCTTCAAACCCAAAAAAAGGCGAAGAGTCACAAAAGACTATGAATATAACATGGGACTAGTGGATACAAATCTAACAGGCTCTGTTAAAATCAGTCACAGCTAATACCGGGGGCGGAAGTGTTCTTGTATAAAATAGCACGTGAAGAAAAGAAGACTTTTATCCATGTCTAAAAAAGTGGGGTTTGTTCAGAGACAGTCTGACAAATTACCATAAAAAGTGTTTCCTGAGACATAAGGAAATGCAATGTTACTCTTGAACCCTTTCCAGCTCAAGACTTTTTTTTTCCACTTCATAAAATAGCTGCAGATTTAAAACTGAGAAAATATATTTGAGTACAAATAGTGTGTGAAACTTAATACTTTCTTCTTTTTTTTTTCCTTTTTTTTTCTTTATCTTTTTTCCTTGCATCATTGTAGGCGAATGTACAGCTGCTTTATTCAGTGTGGGGCAGGGAAGAGCCTGGCACTCGCTCTTCCTGCGCATGGGAGGGCAGCGGCCGGTGCCAGGAGCACCCGATGACCTCCCAATCCCGCG
>NW_010433818.1:10620-14962 GCF_000710305.1 Buceros rhinoceros silvestris | reverse complement strand
CGCTCTCCCTGCGCCGGGGAGGGCGGCGGCCAGTGCCAGGAGCCCCCGCTGCCCTCCCCATCCCGCGGAGCCCGGCTGCAAGGGCAAGAGCTTCAACGTGGCAGGCGCCCCTCGGTGACAGGTCGCTGGCCCCGGGTGACTGCAGAAAGGATGATCATTCTTTATCCATTTTTCTTCCTCTTCTAAGCTGGTGCTGATGCCTCCCGTTAGAAAAGGGAACCAGGTACCAGAGCAAGGACAGGGCTGAAGCCCATTTCTGGGTTCAGGCTGACGATGGCTCAAGGTGATGCTTTGCCCTGTCCTTCCCAGAATTGAGGGGGGGGGGTGGAATCTCTTTATTCATGTGATTGATTGATTGATGCACAGATGAAGGAAAGCTTAACACACAGTAACAGAAATTGTTCGTGAACGGAGCACGTGGTCGTTTTTCAGTGCCTCACTACGCAGGGGGCTTCTTCGGGGCTTCTCCCGGCTGTGTGGTCAGCACTGGAACGCCAACGATGCGGCAGTCCAAAACAACGTTACAAATGACGTATCAAATGCCTTTTTTTTTGTTGTTTGTTTGTTTTTCAGTTCGTGTATAACTTCTTTTCCAATGTCTCTTGGTCCTAAGCTTATTGACTGGTTTTTAAATTATCTGCTATTGCTCGTTGGGATGTTCCCTGTTGTCCCCGTGTTTTGTGGGCTGGTTGGGAGATGGAGCTTGGGAGGGGTGTGCCACGGTGGGAAGGTTGTGAGTCACGGGGATGCCGCCGGGAATGATGCCCTCCATGGCGGCCGGTATTCCTCCCGGGGCCACGCTGACCATCCCAGGCGGGTACCTGGAGGAGGGGACAGAGAGAGGCAGGTTTGTCACACAGCCAGCGCAAATCGCCCAACTGCCGCTGCAGGGGAAAGGAGCAGCACCGCGATCCTGCCGCTCTGCTGGAGCGGAGTTCCAGAGCTTCAAGGGCTGGCTCAAAGTTAAACCATGGCTGCTGTCCCCCGGGTAAGTGTCCTCCGCTACACTAGAGGACTGTGCCCTGGGCTGGACCTTCTGGCAGGTGCCTGAACCTTACAGAAGCTTTCTCTGGAAAAAGGGGGTAAGGACTCAGCCTGAGTGCTCTCGGGAATGCCAATCGCTTCCATGCTGCTGTCGCCATCCCGTGAGCACCTTCCAGCGCCCACCCCCGGGTTGTGTTTCCTCTCTGTGGAAGGTGAGCTGCGTCTTCCTCCCGTAACAGAGCGCCCAGCCACGACGGGGGGTTGGACCTAATCCACCTTCCTACGCACGGGGGGAGTTCTGCGTATGCCAAGAAATGACACGGAGGTGAGAAAGGAGAAGAAACAGGAATTCCTTGAGCTGGCCACAGGGAGGACAGGATGTGGGGACCCTCTGGAGGGCTGCAGGACACGGGCACTGAGGACCCCAGCCACCAGCCCCTCCCTGCTGCTGCTCCAGCCCTGGGGCAAGGCAGGGGGGATGCCAGGAGGTTCTACCTGCCCATGAAGGTGGAGAGCTGAGCCCAGCTTACGGCTCTCGAGGAGCTTAAGGAGGATGAAGCACCCTGCAGGGTTAAGCTGGGAGGGTTTGTCCTCAGCATCATGGCAGTGCCCACGTGCTTCAGAGTGGGCAGGAGCAGGACCAAGGGCGAGCTGTCACCAGCTACGGGTGGGTCGGGCTAGGTGTTCTGCTGGTCCCAGTGAGCCGTCCCAGTGCGCAGGGCCACGGCCCCGCAAGGGCTCGGCTGCCGGGCGCACTTCTGCCCGCGTCTGCCCTGTAACGTGACCGGGTGTGCCCGCAGCAGGTTTTTTTTTGTATCTCAGAGTATTTTTGGTGGTGGTGATACGCTGGAGGCTGCCCAAGCTCCAGCTGAGTCCTCGTGCCTCACGGCTCCTATCAGCATGCTTTGAGCTGGCCAAAGAGAAGCAATAAATAACCCTGGTCTTGGGGATTTTGGTGGAAATTAGTGCCTGTATTTGGAGTTTTCACCCCGGATCATCAATTCACGAGCCGGGCTGGGCTCACAGCAGCCAGCACACTGGCAAATCTGCCATCGCGTCTCCCGTTTAGCAGTGATGTCCTGCTTGTTTACTGGTCTGAGGGTGGGGGAGGACAGGGGCTGTCCTTCCAGTTAGGGAGATGCTGCCCGAGTGCCGCTGCCCCCCCAGAACGAAGGCTTTACGGCGAGGAGCTGTACAAACCCGTGGTTAACTCCAGCAGCGCTGGCCCGCCCAGCCCTGGGACTACTGGTCCCTGGGGAGGGGGATTGCAGCGGCTCAGCCCATGCAGCGGGCGGTTCGTGGGCTTTGCTGGTGCCTTTGCAGGTGGGATCCCACCGTGTCCGTGCGGGGGGAGCCGTGGAGGTGGTCCTGTTCTCCAGCTTACCTGTACGTGGCACCATTGAGCTCCGGATGAATCGCCTGCTGATCTATTACTGACCACGGAGCCGTCGTGACGAAGAATTCCTTATTCACGCAGTTCCTTAGGCTCTCTGGGATGCGCCCTGGAGTTGGGAATAAAGGCAAGGATGTGTCAGGCGGGTCTACGCTCATCCCCCTCTAATAAGCTGCAGTGTTTTAATTTCACGGTATTTGTTAGTGTAAAGAATGGGGGAAAACCAACAAAATCCCCCAGCCCTTGTTTCCGGGCACCATTTGGCTGCCCCGAGGTGCAGGGCTGCTGCCCCGTGGAGCTCTGCCTTCCACCTTACCGAGGAGGGCAGCTCTGCGGCCGGGAGAACCACCCGTTTGCTGGAGTGCCGTGACAGCCCCTGTGACAGCAGGAGTGGGACCCCGGTGCCTGCACTGCTCTGGGATTCGGTTTGGGCGCGCAGTCAGCTACGCTCCGCACCGACCTGTGGGTCAGCCCCGTCAAAAGGGGCCGGAGTTACCGATCACTGTCGTCGTCTTCCCCGTCACAGACGCTGGTCTTTGCCCAGCAGCACACGTGCCCCATTGATTTGGAAAAACCAAACCCTCACCCGACCACAAATGTGTCCAAATGACAGAAAAGCCAAGTTTGGGGTCTCAGCTCTTTTAGCTGGGAAGAACGCCAGGGTTAGACACCTTTCCCCCTCTCTGCGGAGCCACGGGCAGGGTGAAGCCCCGGGGCGTCCAGGCACGGCCGCGAGCTCGCCCCCGCTTCGCCGCCGCGCTGGGTACCTGTGATCGCACGGCGTATCTCAGTGGCAGCAGCTTCCCTCATCTCCAGCGACGCCTGCTCGCTGTACCAAGCGGTGTGTGGAGGGCAGATTAAATTGGGAGCGTCTTTCAACGGGCCTTGAGCAAAGCTGGGAGCAGGGTGAAGAAAGAGAGAGTACTCGACGTTTAACGAGAGAGGAGAAGGTGTTATGAGCATCAAAAGGCTGTACCAAGCGGTGTGTGGAGTGCAGATTAAATTGGGAGCGTCTTTCAACGGGCCTTGAGCAAAGCTGGGAGCAGGGTGAAGAAAGAGAGAGTACTCGACGCTTAACGAGAGAGGAGAAGGTGTTATGAGCATCAAAAGGCTCGTGGCCTGCCCTCTGCCTACGCAAGCCCCGGTCCCCAGCGCCTCGCCTGTGGCACCAACGGGGTCTTGCCAGCCCGAAATGGCCACGGAAACCCTGGGGAGGAATCACGGCTCCAGCGCCGGGCACAAAGTGAATACGCACCAAAAAAACCCCCAAACCCCAAGAGGGCTGAAAGACCAACCTGCTGGGTGGTGCTTAATGTCCCCACAGGACTCAACGCCTGGGGGGTGTCACTGCGGCAGCGTGGTGACAGGAGGTGGGTCACCCGGCCCAGGAGGGGAGGGGTGGACACAGGGGGTTCCCCCTCTGTAGGAGCACATGTTCTTGTTTCTGAGAACACAAGCATCTCACTAGCCCGACTGCCATCCCCAGCCTGCGGTGAGAGGAGCTGCTCTCCGGCTTCAACCAACCCCTTCCCAGCTAGCAGCAGCCTCCAGGCAAAATACTCTGACACTCAAGTGAGCACTCCGTGCTGCATTTAACCTCGGCTGAGTCCTTGTTCTAGGCTCCCAGTGTCCCTTTGAACACCAGTAACCCCAGTGCCAGCTCGTGCCATGGGCTGCTGCGAGGGCCGTGGCCTCGTTTGCAGACGATGCTGGGTTGGGCAGGAGTGGTGACAGGCTGGAGGGGCGGGAGACTCCACAGCGGGATCTGGACAGGGTCGATCGAGGGGCTGAGGATCAAAAAGGCCAAGGGCCAGGTCCTGCTCTTGGGTCATAACAAACCCCTGCAACGCTCCAGGCTGGGGGAAGAGCAGCTGGAAACTGCCCACGGGAGAAGGCGCTGGGGGAGCTGGTCACCAGCAGCTGAAGCTGAGCCAGCGGCGTGCCCACGAGGCCCAGAAGGCAGAT
>NW_010433818.1:10015-10558 GCF_000710305.1 Buceros rhinoceros silvestris | reverse complement strand
TCATCGGGGTTGTCCAGGCTTGCCCCAAGCTGCCCAGGGCAGTGGTGGAGTCCCCATCCCTGGAGGGGTTTCCCAGCCGTGTCCAGGTGGTGCTGAGGGACAGGGGGCAGTGGGGACCTGGCAGTGTGGGGGAACGGTTGGACTCGAGGAGCTTAAAGCTCTCTTCCAACCTAAACGATCCTGTGACTCTCTTCTCAAACCAGCAGGACCGTCCCCCAGTGCTGGCGTGGTGTGACAAGCCGCACGGGTGTTGGGTGCCCTGTGGACACGCCGCTACAGACACCAACCCACGGAAACGCCAGAGCTTTACCTGAACGGCTCAGACTCGTGCACGTCAAGCGCAGCCCCTCGTATCCGTCCCTCCTTCAGGGCTTGAGTTAAGGCCTTCTCGTCCACCAGCCCCCCGCGCACCCCGCCCTGCCTCATCTGGCGGGATGGGGAGAGAGAGAGGAGGGTGAGCTCGGTGCGGTGACCCGGTCCGACCCCCGCCCCGATGCACCCCGCTGTTCGTGTCTGCTCCTGCCTCACCACAACCCCCGTCCC
>NW_010433818.1:9470-9752 GCF_000710305.1 Buceros rhinoceros silvestris | reverse complement strand
GGTGAAGCCTGCGTGTTTTGAGGTGCCCGGTAGCCACTGAGGCAGTGGCTTGTGGTGGCCGTGACCACAGAGGGACCCACGGCCGGCCCCAATGCTCGGGGTTTGGTCCTAATTACCTGCTTAATCGTGAAGTCGTTGATAAGGTGGTGGTTATGTTCATTAAGGTTACAGTGCAACGAGACGCAGTCGCTCTGGTAGAGCAGGTCCTGCAGCGTGTAGACCCGCTGGACTCCCAGGGACCGCTCGATCCCGTCCTGCAGGTACGGGTCATAAAATATCACA
>NW_010433818.1:8925-9149 GCF_000710305.1 Buceros rhinoceros silvestris | reverse complement strand
GCTGGCTGGAAGGTAAACCCAGGCCACCCTGAAGAGGGAGGACTGCGCTCGGCTCTAGCGACTGTGAGATGTTCGTGTTAAAACTGAAAAACCCCCACACAAAATGCAGAGCGAGGCCATTAGGCACCTGCCAGCTCGTGGCCATCGACCGCCACGGGTGGCCACACAGGTCTGGAGGGACAGGCACGATGCGCGTCTCAGGCCCACTGACACGCAGCTCCGGA
>NW_010433818.1:7992-8752 GCF_000710305.1 Buceros rhinoceros silvestris | reverse complement strand
GGCACGAAAGCCGAGACAGGAAAGAAAGATGTGGCACTTTTTGAGGCCACTTGTTTGCGATTGGACGCCTGATGCTGTCGCAGAGCCCCAGAGATGCATGGCTGACCGGGGGACAGCAGCTGGGTGCCTGCATAGACATCCAGCTGTGAGCACACAGCTGGGCACGCGCTACTGTCCTCACCCTGGCCCTGCCAGACACACCTGCGCTAACCTGCATCTCCTGCTCTGACCTCCTCCACCCGCCTTGCCTCAGTTTCCCCATTTAAACAAGCTCAAACACATTTCACACCATTGGCCTAGGGCTTGGCAAGGGCGCAGCATGGAGCAGGTGGGGAAAACAGCCCCCTCCCAGACACCCCTGCGCTAACCTGCATCTCCTGCTCTGCCCTCCTCCACCCGCCTTGCCTCAGTTTCCCCATTTAAACAAGCTCAAACACATTTCACACCAATTGGCCTAGGGCTTGGCAAGGGCGCAGCATGGAGCAGGTGGGGAAAACAGCCACTGCGCAGAAAGCCACTGGAAATTCTGCTGCCACATGCGTGACCCAGCACCGGGCTGGTGCTGCCTCGACAGCAGCCGCAGCTGCTGGGAGGACACAGGCCTGGTCATGCAGCCAGAACTGCCCCCTAGACCAGCACCACGCCAAAACCTCCTCTGCTCAAGCGCTGTCACTTTGTGTGCCGCTGGCCACCACGGGCTGCCTGAACATACCTCCCGAACCATCCTACGGTGGCTGGACTTGGCTCCCAGGAGGGGTGT
>NW_010433818.1:7425-7833 GCF_000710305.1 Buceros rhinoceros silvestris | reverse complement strand
CTGTCAGCAGAGCTGCTGAAGCTGCCTCTGATGCTGAAGCTCTCTGTAGCTACAGACTCAAGACAAACTGTTTCACGCAGCCCTGCCGCCACACAGGGCAGGACGGCTCAGGAAGAGCCGGGTTGGTGGAGCCATGGCTCAGGGACAGGGTTTTTGGGGACAGGACGGTAGCACTACCAGGTGTGGTCCCTCCTGGCACGCTGCTGGGTTTCACCAGTGCTCCGAGGACTCAGTTCCTTCCCCCAAAAAATCCGTGTAAGATGTTCTCCCCACTTCCCCCGATCCACTGTGGTGGTTCTGCTTTGGGAACCGCTCGGTTTGGATCCTGCCCGGGGCAGGGCAGTGGTGACGAGCCTCCCTCGGAGGCTGAGCACCGCTCGCAGGCTGCCTGCCTCTCGCCAACGTACC
>NW_010433818.1:2702-7056 GCF_000710305.1 Buceros rhinoceros silvestris | reverse complement strand
CACAAAGCACAACGGTACCATCAGCATGGCCTCCATCCACCACCGACAGCCACCCAATAGGGGTAGGGGGGTTAGTTTCAGCCCTGAGGAGGAGCCCATCGCTCCTGCCACCAACCCCGGGGACTTTCCCAACCCTTGGGAAGCGTGGGGAGCACAGCGGGGCCGGAGCAGCTCGCCCACCCCAGCACCCAGCGCGGGTCTCGCTGACAAACCTTTCGTTCCTTTGCCACAAAAGGTTCATTTTAAACCGCCGTGTCCCCGCTCGGAGCTGCGAGTATTAAGCTCCTGGAAACTGCCTCTCTGGTCACTGCCCCATCTGGGCGCTGGCTCGGTAACGTGTGTCAGGGTGAGCGTAACTTCGGGTCTGTCCAGCAGAGCAGCTCAGGACACGCTCGCGTCCCGCCAGATCAGCGTGATTTAAACACATCTGGAGACGCGGGTGTATTTCAGAGCTGGGCTGGGCTGGGGCTTTCCAGAGAGACCACGAGAAAGTGGGAGATAAGGACGCCCAGACCCCTCACCCACGGTGAGGGGCACTGATTCAGACCCCAAGATGTGTGTCCTGCCGCTGTTCCTTGCCCCTTTGCTGGCAGACGCTCCCGGAGCTGGATGCCACCGCGCTTCCCAGCAGCTTCTTTTTACTCCCGTCATTTACTTTACGCTGTCATTTACTCCTCTGCCCCCAGGAGCGGGAGCTGCCGGCGCTGGGGGTCACACACCCACAGCGGATGGCTCAACACCAGCATCTTGTGCTGGGGGTCCAAACCGGTGCCACCAGTGTGCAGCCACTGGTCATTTATTGACTGCGCAGTTTAAACCCACCTCATGGAAAACAGCAGCCATTAAATTTGCACGGCGTTGGTGGGTACTCGTTACATTTTCTACTTGAAACCGCATCGTTTGGCCACCCAATTTGCCAAGTATAAAAAGAAGGATTATCCTGCAATATCCCATTACTTTATTCGTTATGTTTTTCCTTTCTTGATGTCGAAAGCCTCAGAGCATTGTTATAATGGATAATAACAATAAGAGTTAAAAACATGAGGAAACCATTACACCGAGCAGATACTGTTCTCGGAAAAAAAATAACTCGCTCCACCGAGAATTGCTTTTTTAGGAATGACTGTCGGAAACATTCTTATCGCAATTACTCCCCCCAGAGAGAACCTTTCATACCGGGTAGCCTGAGCACTGCCTGAGAGACTGGATCTTGGCAGCAGAGCTTCGAAACCGGCAGCCAAGGGGCTCTGTCACCATCCAAACCAGTACGGGAATGGGGCGGCCCCAGCACCGCCTGACGGCAACGCAGAAAAATCCCATCGCTGGACGTCGAGGCTCCAGTCTGGCAACGTGACCCTCCGTGTTTCAGCAGCCCATGTAACGGGTGCCCACAGTAAATGTCTTTTTTAAGGTCCTGAAGAACCTCTCATGAGATGGCAAAGGAGGCAGCAACAACCCAACGCACGACTCCTGCTCCCCCGTCCGACCCGTCGCCTCCCCAGTGCTGCTGCCAGGACTTGGGGAACCAGATCAGAGCAAGAGACTGATCTGGCTCAACATTAAACACCCGCCCTTCAGTTCTTCTACAGCTAGATCAACTCTCCTGTGTCAGAAATAGAGCAGCCCTACAAATCCCCGTCGGCACGAGGAGGCACCTGGACTAGGGGGAGCGCAGGGACGATGGACTCAGATGGGGAAGTTCTGCCTTCCAAAACCGCACCATTTTGGTCACTTCATGGTCAAGGTTTCTTGCTATAACATTCTCTACATGTAAAAAATGTAATTTTAGGGGCTGAGTCCTCCCCCCGCCTCAGGAGGTCCTGCCTGACTCCCCCTTTGCCAGCACCTCCCCTGGGAAGCAGCAGGTTTGTGCTGATTTTAAACACTCGGAGGGACCCGGGAGGGAATTGGGGTGCAGAGCTGAGACCTACCGAGCTCCCCCGCGGCTTTGATGTCAATGTTGTCGTAGCCACTGCCTATTCGAACAATGACCCGTAACGCCTTGAACTTCTCTAGATCTTCTCGAGTCAGCGTGATGGTGTGGTACATCATCGCCCCAACAGCTTCGTTTAATACCTGGAACAGAACAGAGTCATCAGGAGCCACCAGGACACCTGGAGGGGACACCTGCAGCGCCTGAGTCAGGAATATTACGCAGGAAATTCTTCATTTTTGCTGCTGACCTACGCTCTGACCCAGGCATGGTGCAAGCAAGACTTCCAGGTGTCACCGAAACCGTCAGGGGTGTGATCTGCCAACACTGAGGCCATTCCCTTTGGGAACGACGGGATGGGCATCTGAGCTTTATGATCTTACATCTGGGGAGACAAGGCAGAGGAAAACCGAGCCCGTCGCTCACCCAGACTCTTCTCCTGGCTGGACGGGGCTTGGAGCAGCCTGCTCTGGTGGAAGGTGTCCCTGCCCATGGCAGGGGGTTGGAACTAGATCATCTTTAAAGTCCCTTCCAGCCCAAGGAGGGTGATTCCATGACTGGAATCTGTGATTCCACGATTGCCCCACATCTAATACCTGAAGCGCTGCAAACACCAGCACTAATGGTACTTGTAGTTCTCCTTCCCAGATGCTGGCAGTGATTTCTGATCCCTTTGAACCCTGACTGGTGTTACCTAAATGTGCACCACCAATACTTTAAAAAAAATATTTGGAAGTAGTTGAGCTTCCAAGCAGAAACGCCCATCCATACTGCACGGATCTGTCTGCACGCTGCCCAAGCCTCCCCCACTCGCTGCCAGGGAGGAACGAGCTGCTGAGGTGCAGCCAGCACCCGAGGAGACCCCTCAGCTCCAGTGCAGGACGGCGTTCGTGCAGAGTGCCAGTACTGCGGCACCGAGTAACCAGCCTTCAAAACCCAGGAGAAATGTTAATATCGATGTAAAAAACCTGATGCGAAGAGATAAGGTGACTTTTTTTTTTCTTTTTCCAAAATAACATCTGGTGTCTAAACCAGCCTCGGTGAATTTTAACCTGCTGTGACTTCTGCTCATCGACTCAAAGTGCTGCTTCATACACTTCTTGCTCAAGAAGAAGAAGGGAAGAGGAGGAAGAGGAAGGCCAGAGCACACCGTCCCCCGCCCGACCCCTCGCAGCTCCCCTTACCTTCTCGTGAATCTCCTGAGTTGATTGTGCGTCACAGAATGCAACTGTCGCCAGGTCCTTCAAAATGGGCATCTCCACCGTACAGTCCCTGCCGTCCAGCAGTGCCACCAGGGGCCGGGGGTGCATGGGGCCGTTCATGATTTGAGGGCGAATACCTGCAGGCAGAAGGAGTGCAGCTTTAACACCGGCGGCAGCGGTGGCACCTGCGTGTGGTTTCTGTGTCGGGCGAGGGGCAGCAGCACGTGGGTCCCGACACGTTTTGGAGGGCGATGGCAATGCCAGGCAGATTTGAGCACAAGGTCCAGATCTCTCTCTGGGAGTACATCTGCGGTTTTTCCCTGGTTGGAGAGAAAACCCAGCAAAGCTTGTTCCCAGGACAGGGGTGGGCAACCCCATTCCGCCACCTGGACTTCATGGGGGTGTCTCTGCTGTGCCGATCCCCACCCCTCACCGACACAGGCTCTGTTTGGAGCAAACCACCTCAGCCAGGGCTCCGGCCTCTCAACCAGTCCACTCAGCATCCTACCATTCCCACCCAAGCCAGCCGTCATCTTCTCCCTTGCCCGCAGGAGGGCCGGGGTTTCACACCGCAGACGCATGCTGGCACTTGCTCGGTTTTTCTAAGGAATGACTTGATCTTGTTGAACTCCTTGGAATGGCAAGTCTGAACTGAGCTCCACTAAAAAACCAGCATTGCTGGAAAATGCGCAGGAAGAGCAGGACTCCAAAGACCCCTTTAGCAAGGTGGGAACAGCAAAGCTCAGCTTGCTTTGTCAGACCAAACCCAGATGCTCTGGGATGTGCAGCTGGACCCGGCGTGAAGGACCAGTGCATGGGATGAAGAGGCTGCAGACCCCACCCCGCCGCGGCAGGACGCTGCTCCTCTCGCCCTGACACACGCCTCGCCCCAGGATGCTTCCTGGAAACCGTTTGTGTTCCCCACCTCCTGTGACCACTCAGGAAGGGCATTTATTACCTTGGGACTGTACAAAATAACTCAGCTATCTTCTTCTACCCAGGTGCTCTGGGCGCCAATTAGAGTTTTATTTCTGCTGCTTCACCATGAGATGGCCAGGCCTGGAGCGTTTGGGTTTGAACCTTCAAATCCCCCACAAGCAGCCCAGCAAAGCCCCTCTCCTTACCAAAACCCTCCTGCTGTGCAAGAACCTGCCAGGGCTACCAGCCAGCGTCTGCCTGCCCTTTAAGCACAGCGGTTGTGCGATCCTTTATTGAGAGG
>NW_010433818.1:2237-2527 GCF_000710305.1 Buceros rhinoceros silvestris | reverse complement strand
GCCTCCGGACCAGGGCGGTTCGTCCTGCCACACTGCATCACAGGGACCTCGTGGCGAAACTGCTGGTGCTGGTGAGGTGGACAAGCACGGGGCTTGGCTGAGGAATTTTTCACGGAATTATTTTGGTTGGAAAAGAGTTTTAAGATCATCGAGTCCCCCCGTTCCCTAGCACTGCCAGGTCCCCACTGCCCCCTGTCCCTCAGCAGCACCTCCACACGGCTGGGAAACCCCTGCAGGGATGGGGACTCCACCACTGCCCTGGGCAGCCTGGGCCAGCCCTGGACAAAGCC
>NW_010433818.1:670-1965 GCF_000710305.1 Buceros rhinoceros silvestris | reverse complement strand
CCCTGCCCCAGCTCCGCTGCCCTTCTCTGGACACGCTCCAGCCCCTCAATGTCCTTCTTGGAGTGAGGGGATTCTTCCTACAGTTTCTGGGGGTCAATCATCTCACATGGAGCATTGCAGGACGAACACTACTGCCTGAGGTGCTGTTTGAGTAGGTCAGACTAAGGCCAAGAGCTGCTTTGCTGGCCCTTGTGTGCAGAGCTGGGTACCAGCCCTCTGGACTGTGGTCACCACCAGGAATCACGTCACTGCAGCTCCCCGTGCCAGAAAAAATGACAACGTGGGAAAGAAACTAAGAAGAGCAACACACTGATATCTTCCTCCTCTTTTTTTCTTTCTTTTAAGGGAAAATTAAACGTGCCTTTTTGTCCAGATTGCTGTTGGGAAAAGTATTAGCGAGGTCTCCATCAGCTGAAGTGTATGCGACAGACAGAGGCACTCCTGGCCAAAGTGATGCCTCCCAGACTGTGACGCACCAAGAGCATCGCCCCGGGGCGGCACCTCCCCTGCTGCGTATGAAACTCGGGATGGCACGTAATTATTTACCACGGGGAGGAATAACCCCCTGACACAGGCGGGATGAACCGTTCTCTGCTCCTGTTTGACTGCATCTGCTTTAAGAAATGAAGAACCAACCACCCCAGCAGACCCGACTGAAGGTTTCCATCGTGACACGTGGATGCTTTTGGAGTAGGTCCTTCCCGCTGTCCTCCCTCCCGAGATCTCCATTAGCACGTACTGGAGGTAACTCATGATGTTTGTGTGCGCTCCATCCAGATGGGAATGCAACCGTGTCAGTCGGCGGGTAGAGCGCCGAGACGATTTGGATAACCCAAAGAAGCTTCCCGTAAGCAGATAAAGCAGAATAAAAACATGTACAAATCTCAGAGCGCTTACACAATCCTTTTGTGAAGCACCATGCCGCAGCTAGATTATTTTCTCAGGTTAACAAGTGAGTGAATTATAACACTGACTTAAACGCTTACGAACGCGTACGATCTCCGAGGCTTAGAGCATCACCTATCAGCCTCACTCCGCAGCTGTAAATAAAGAGGAGGTTGTGGTGGTCACTACTCCCATCCCTACACCGCGTACCCGTACGCCTCTGAGCTCGGTGCCCACCGAGGACCAGGACCATCCTCGGGCAGAGCAACGGGCGCAAGAGGCTGGTGGTGGCTTCCCGCGAGCATGGCACAGGGAAGAGAAAACCACAGGTTATCTGAAACTTCGACAGTTAATCCGAGCCCCAAAATACCGGTTTTATTATGCTGCCGTTACATAAGCTTCTTTGAAAG
>NW_010433818.1:0-525 GCF_000710305.1 Buceros rhinoceros silvestris | reverse complement strand
TTTTTTTTTTTTTTTTTTTTTTTTTGAAACAGCATCTGTGTCTTTGCTGGGGATTAGGGATGTAATTGTGCACGATGACACAGGCTCCTTAGGCATGTCACCCTCGCCCGCACACAGCAGCGCGGTGGCCGAGGGTGAATGCTGGTAGCCAGAGGACACCTCTCATTCCTCTCGTTACAAGGAGGGAATTTACTTCAGCTCAAGAGGGAAAGTTCTGAAGGAAATCAATAGGAGATACAGCACATAACGTACGGAAATTACCTTTTAATAACAACTACTGGCAGGTTTGCAACTTGAACCGCGGTGTATTTTCCTCGCTTGCCTCTCAGTGCCTCCTCACCACCCTGCACCTATTCTTCACCATCCTGGTACCCGCTTCCCGCGTAAACGCGCTCAAACCGAAGTGCTCGGGCTGACAGAACCAAGCTGAGCTCAGCCCGCTTTTCTTCTCCCCCAAGCTCACGCAGCGCATTTGCTCTGCGTGCCACCGCTTCATTAAGAACAAGGTATGCCACGGATCAGAAA
>NW_010433817.1:7974-18408 GCF_000710305.1 Buceros rhinoceros silvestris | reverse complement strand
TAGTGAGCTGGGGGTCGGTCTCTTCTCCCATCTTATGAATGGCAGGACGACAGGCAATAGCCTTAAGTTGCATCAGGGGAAATTTAGGTTGGATATCAGGAAAAAATTCTTTACAGAGAGGGTCATTAAGCGTTGGACCAGGCTGCCCAGGGAGGTGGTGGAGTCTCCATCCCTGGAAGTGTTTAAAAGACGTGTAGATACGGTGCTGAGGGACATGGTTTAGGGACCCTGGCAGTGCAGGTGAACAGTTGGGCTCGATGATCTTAAAGGTCTCTTCCAACCAGAGGATTCTGTGATTCTGCTTACCTGTGCGCAGGCGGATCACTATGTCACCAATGTAGATAAAGTCTGAGACGTAGTCTAACACCAGCCAGAGGACAACATAGGTCTTTTGCAGGTCACTGAAACAAGCCCTGGAAGAGGTCATAAAATAGAGTGGTGAGGCCAACTAATCTCTGTATTATCTCCAACTGTTACAGCTGAACACGGGCTGATTCAAGGCTCCTAACCCTGCACAAGAGCTTGGCCACTTGCACCTCTTCTAGAAATTAAAATCCCCTTCTCTGAAAAATCTGCCCTCCCTTGACATAGGTAAAATAATATCTCGAAACCACCTCCCAAAAGCACCTGACAGCTTTATCTCAAAATCATGGTCCTTTCCAACCAGGGTGAGAGGATCAATGCTTCTGCCTTTGCACTGCAGAAGTCACAGTGATAGTGGGGGTTCCCTTTCCTTTAGGTTCCCACCAGCCCAAGCACCATCAGTGCAGTTGTTTGATCCTGGCTGAGCCACAGCAATCAGGTGAACAGGAGAATTACAGGAGACAGGGACCCTACAACCTCCCAAGCTCACCTGACTACAAGCAAGCACCAGTTATAGAGAACAGGAACTGCCATGACAGCCAGCCAACGGTAATACCAGTCCCCTGCAGGGTCCACCACAAATGTCTGCCATTTCTTCCTGGAAGCAGAGAGAAGACCGAACTGGCAATGTATGAATAAAGGGCTGAACATAGAAAATACAGTTGGAAAGAATCATCCAAGACATATCCTTCGTCCCTTGCACTAGACTGGCTCAAACATGTCTGCAGTCTGAGTGCCAGTTTATAAGCTCAAATCAACCCCAGCAGTGCTGAGCAAAAATGTCCAGCACTGTTTAAGCTCCCAGTACCAGGCTCGCTAATGTACCAGAAGAGGAACCTGTAGGACAATAAGGCAAAGCAGGTGGTCTACATGCACACAGCACCCCAGCAGCAGAGCCAGAAACAGATGTACGGAAGAGGGTGATCAGAAAACCTTTCATTACATGACATTGCCTCTCCCAGATGAGGTATGGATTGGTGCCAGACAGCTCTTAAGAAATTAATTTGAGCAGGAAGGAGAGTGTGCTGCAGATCAGTGGGAGCACCGGGAGGGGAGGCCGAAGTCCCAGAGCAGTGACCCAGGAGGCAGCTGGCACTACAAGGCTGCCATCACCATGTTGCTTGCAGCTGCCTGACTGCAGTCTGCTCAGTCCTGGGTCCAGCCTTTGAACTGCTCCCAAGTGTTGGATCCTGCACATCTTGCTCATCTGAGATAAGATGTGTGCGCTCCAGTCGCCAGATCTCACTGAAGAAGGCGGGGAAGAGGAAACTCTGTGGCTGAGCTGATAGGCTTAGCAGCCTGGCAGGGCACAACTCTCCCCCTCCCTCCTTCCCTCTTTACCAGCTTTTGAACATGCAAAACTCCATCCAACGATAGGAAAAAACCAACCCACTTGCCAGTGCATTCCCCATGTCCACCTCACTGCTTCTTACAACTTTAAAAGCAAAACCTCTGCCTTGAAGTCTCCTTCCTCAGCAGCATACGCAGCAACACCTTTAGCGCCCAGAGCGCAGGGGTCGGCACTCAGCACAAAACCAGTGGCAGTCACTCACAATCACTCTGAGTACAGCCACAGGGAGGCAGGTGGTCCAGCCTCCCCATTAGAAGTGCTTATCTTTCGCTCAGAAAGTGCATCTTCATTGTTGAGAAACAGACTCTTTGCTCCCTGGGACACACAGTGCCAACCCATGGGAAGCACTGACTCACCTGCAGCCAGCCAGTACTGTTGTAACACCCACAGGCACTAATAACCTCAATAACGATGTTAATTACGTTGGTTATTTCAGCTTTAAATCACCAGTGCTGCCCACAGCAGGTGGCCAGAGTCACTGACGCTGTGCTGGCAGTGGGACCAGGGTGGAAAACCAGGGCTCTGGGTTAACCCAGAAAGAGGGAATAATAATCTGCTTCTTCCTGAAGGCTTTGCACCCAAGACTGCAGCCGCAGACACTCCCACTGTGATAAACAGCAGCTCACGTTCAGAGTTACCAGTCTTGGGGTTCTTTTTACCTGTGGAGTGGAGGACCTAGAAAACAGCAGAAGTTACCGTCTTCTCTCCATGAGCCCACTGGCACCAAGCAGCCCTTTCACGGCATGCTTCAGCTCCTTCTGATAATTAACAAGCTTCCCTTAACCTTGCAAGGCAGAATGTTTTTTTCTATGACTAGTAAAGACCCAGATACAAGGCTCAGATATTGTTCTCCTACCGAAAACAATTACTTCTTGGTGTTTTAATTACCATGTATAATGGTAGGGTCCATAGTAGTCCATGAGCTTTGCCCTTTAATTAGCCAGCAGAAGAAAAGCCAGGTTATTGCTTTTCACCAAGAGCGTGAGCTGAGAAGATGAAAGGGCTGGATTTGAAAGAGCCTGTTCAGAAAGCTGCTGTCGCAGTGTCTGCTCCAGGGTGTGGGGAGGGGGGCACGGGCAGCAACTGCACTCCCTTCATCTCCCTTTATTCTGCAGACAATGAATGAGACAGGCAAGTCCCGCGTGTTTGTGTTTGCTGTGGTCTCCTGGGTGGAGACCCTGCAAATCCCTTGGCTCATCCCCAGCTCCTCATACGCACAAGCTGAAGGTGCACATATACCCAAAGCCGGCTCCAAATGGCAGCTCTACTATGGGGAAGTCTGCTAGCTGTCATGAGCCAAGCAATCTGTGTTTCCTACCAGGGCATGGATCAGGGGAGAGAAGGTCCTTTCCACAGGGACAGACTACCACATTCTGTGTCCCTGCACGGCAGCCCAGGCAAAGCCAGGATGGCTGCCAAGACAGGGGCTGAAGAGGGGAAGGGAGGACCCTTCCCACCACTGCATCCTACCTCCCCATTTCCCATCCCCATCCACCTCCACTAGCCATTACTCCTGGGAGCCCCTGAGCACCATGTGCAGCTCTGATCTCCAGTCAACAATGGCTGGGGCCACAGGAAAGAGACCCTACTTTTTGTTTTCCTCCATGGTCTCTTCGTCCTCTACATCGTTGGCAGCACCTGCAGCCACTGTCTGAAGCTCGGGACCCTGGAAACGTTCAAGGAAAGGGTCTGGCCTTTGCTGCTCTTCATGCAAGCTCTTGCTGGCCCAGTCCCTCAGCATGAGCACCAGCTGTACTATCCTGGATGGGGAGGAAGGCAAAGTCAGGAGGTGTCTGTGGAGCAAGGAGAAAGCAAAACTTGAGAGCAAGCAGCAGAGCCACAGTTGAGAAGAAAACTCTGACAGCTTCCTCTCAAGCCCAAATATTTCCTTTCCCCCCTTGTAGTGATGGTGTGGGGCTGAGAATGCACAAGATAGAGAGTCCACACTGGCAAAGTCCCACGGCTCCTTCCCCTGCTGCCATTCTCACAGGGACGTGAGGAATGGGTGGGTGACTGCAGCAGAGCGAGGCTGCCTGCAAGAGAAAGGAGCCCCTGAGCCTTCCTAGAGCCCCGGAGATGATGGCGCTGTCCCCTCCTGCAGCCCCCTCCATGGGCACCAGGGCATGCAGAACAGCGTTCGCAGAGGGTGGTCCCTGCAACTCTTTGAATGCCACACAGCAGGAGGGGATCCTGACCCCAGGCAAGTCCCCAGTGTCAAAGCCAGGCACAAAAGACTCAGGTTCACCCCAGGCCGGCAGCACACACAGGTACCTGGCAAAGGCTCGTCTGCCTTGGAAAGCAGAGGCAGCCAGCTGCTCCCCTCCATCTTGGGGAGCTCCTCTTTGCAGCTCTGAGGAGGTGTCATCCTGCGTTGAGCAGCTCCTGCAGTGGGGAGAAGTGAGGGGTCACAGCCACATCATGCCACCATTGCACCTGCCCACAGTCAGACAACCTGGAAGAAGCAGGCAGCTGAGGTTTTGGCATCGCAGCCCTGCTCACGCCAGGTCTTGCCAGAAACACCAAGCTGGCCCTCCCCTACCCCACCACTGCCTCCCTCAACCAAACCAGGGACCAGCCTGACCTCCTGGTGCTGAGCTCCAGCCCCTCCACATCACCCTCCACTTGGGCTTGGGCACATGGGCAGGGGCGGCAGTTGGGTGGTGAGCTGTGCAGACCATTACTCATGGCTGTCACCCTCCACGTGAGGAGACCACGGGCACAGACTCTACCCCAGAGACCTGCAAAGAGCAGAAAATAGCCACAAGAACCATCACAATTTGAACACAGAGATAGAGCACAGCATGGGAAGAGAGGGTCCCACCCCATGTTTTCTACCACCAGTCATCACTGATGCTGCAGTAAGAGTCCTGCAGAGCATTCTGTCCTCCCCAAGAGATTCCACATCTGCTCAAGGCCCACGAAAGATGCTCTCCATGTTGTTCAGGTCCCTCTGCCATTGCCAGAGCAACAGCATTCCCAGCACAACAGCATTCCCAGCGGACCATGCCGTAACAATTAGCCCACAGCTGTCGGCACCACTGCCCTCCCAAGGACAAGAAAACAGACTCATAAGGGATGTAAGCACAAAGACAGCCCTGGCAGAGGAGATGCTGTCATGCAGCAGCACAGGGTAGGCTTGGGTCTGAAAGGACATTTGCACCTGAGCAACTCCTCTCCTTCCCCAGGGCACTGCAAGCTGCAGGTGATCTCCCCAGCAAGCCCCACCTCTCATTACAGCAGAAATATCCCCTGCATTGGAATTTAAGTGGAGCCACCTGCATTCCTACCTTTGTCCCCTGTCCAAGCAGAGAAGCAGGCGAGGTGGCTGGGCAGCACCCTGGCAGTGGCGGAGGGACCTCCTTGGTGCACAGGGAGGATGCACACACGCATGTGCGTGTGCCTCGTCACTACAGCACACCCATCCCCTGAGCATCCTCAATGCCCAGAACAGCAAGGTGCACTTCAGAGGCATCAGCAGAAGCCAGCTTTGTGTCTGGGAGATGAAAGGGGAGGAGGGAAACATGCTGCTCAGGGATGCTCCATTTCCCTACCCACACGTTCCCTTTTCCTTCTGTCACCTCCTCGGTGGCTGGAAGGACCCCAGACATCTCTCAGGGCACTGTCCGGTTGCAGACAGCAGCCATCCTGAGCAGCTCTGGGTCCAGCAGCTCCTGAGTTCCCAGCAAACTTCGGGCAAGCATCACTGCCCACCTGAGGACAGGCACAGCCAGCAGAACCCCAGCTGGGCTCAGTTCCTGCTGCACAAGTGGATGCTCCAGGACTGCCTCCCAGGCCACCTGCTTAAACAAAGCTGGTGACTTCTCCTGCTTCAAAGGGTGCACCACAGCTACTGTGTGATGGAAATTTTGCAGAAGTTCGCCACATTTTAACACCCTCCCATTCAGTTCTCTCTTCTCAGACTCAGGGCACGGGAGATCAAATGTGCTGCTCTGGAGTCCTGGCAGAAGAGAGCTACAAACTTTGAAGATGATCATGAAATGCATCTTTCACTGATTCTCGCCCTTGTATTTTATTCACAAAGCCATTCTAATAACCAGTTAGCAAAAAATTTGCATCCCCAAGGCACTAAGAGGTTATTTTTTTATCCCTATCCTCCAGCATCTAGCCACTTGCAGCGGCTGTGGCTGGATCAGTCCCTGTGCATGGAGTCCTGCACCAGGATTTCCTTCACTATCAAAGGTTCACTTTTTTTTTTTTTTCCTTCAAAGCCTTAAATTCCACTTGTTCTGACTTCACTGAAAACCTGGACAGGCGGGAGCCTGAAGGTAGAAAAGGAATTTTTGCAGACTTGGCTGGGGCTGCTTGCAGCATTGGGTGCTTCCTGGGTGAGCAGCCAGCAGCAAGGGACACATCACCCCACTCTTGGTCCCATGCCACAGACCTCGGCACTAGGGACAGCTCACACACTAGGAGCACTGGCAGCAGCACATGCCCTCCTTGGCTGCAGTTGCTTTGAAAAGTAACATGGAAACTCCAGAAGCTGCTCCCTTGAGCACCATATTGCACAAGACACTTTACTTTCTGTGCACGTCTTTGTGGCCATGACCCTAGGAGACACCCAGCCCTGCCACACATGATGTCCTGGGACAATGAAAAGCCAGGAGGAGGAGGCAGGGAAGACAGAAAGGAAACAAATAAAAGCACTGCACCCCAACAGGGAGAGCATTCACCAGAAACTTTCCTCCTCCAGATCCCCCGCGGCCAGGGCACCTGGCATGTGTGTTTTATACTGGTGGTCCAAAAGGCCTGTAGCTCTAGAGATGTCAGAAATCCAGCATCTGATCAAATCAGTGTTCACAGCTGAGACATCCAACACCAGATCAGAGTCCTGCTGCCAAGGGAATAAACCTTACCTCTTCCCTTCCACTGGGATATAAGGATCAGACTCCATGGCTGGTAGAAGAAACACATCCAGAACACACAGAGTTTATTGAAATATGCATTTTATGGGTAAGTGTTTCAGATTTACACCACGATTTATGCCTTATGTAAAAGTCACTGTATTCCCTACAACCTGCCAGTAATAAGCCTTTGAGAACACATACAGTTTGATCATCTCTCCTCCAAACATCTTCAGTCCACACTTTGAAGGTGCTGTGTCCCCCAAAGAGTCAGCCCATCTCACCCTAAAATACAGCTTAAAAATAAAAACCACAATCTTCCTCCAAAACATGTTTGCACCTGTCAAAGAGAAACCAGCCCAAACGATTTATCTACTTTCCTGGCATGAGTCACACAGCAGCAGCCCCTTATACAGGCTCGTTGTGTAAGGTCCCCTGGTAACCCTGACCACAGCCCTACGCCAGAGGAACCACCCATACACCAGTGCTTCCATATACCCTGCCACAGCACAGCACACCAAGCCCACCGCGCTCTCCTGGCTCTCATCCGCAGTAAATCTCAGCACTCTCCTCAGCTCAGCTATCAGCCACGGGTTCAGATCTGCAATTACTTGTGGGACAGTAATTTATTAGTCGATGTCCAGCTGCCAGATTTACAGTCATGGATGCTTGATGCAGTTGCAGGCAGAAAACACCCAAGTATCCCTGTACATAAGCTCTTGGGACACCTGGATGACCTGCAGATCCAGCTACAATTACTCATAGGTGGAACAGAGAGGTCCTGTTAAGCCATGCCAAAACCTGCGCTAAAAGCCTGTGCAAGCACAACTCTGGCAGATGTGCTGGATGAACCGCCAAAAGCATCTCTAAATCACCTCAGATCCAAGTGTTACTAAACTCCACAGAAGGAAAGAGACTGCAAAGCTGTTGAACTGGGCTTGTTTTTAGCTAAAGAGCATCTGGGCCAAGAATTCCCCTCACCTGTGTTCTTGCACCGTTGCTGAAGTTACAGCTCGGCACCAGACCTGGGAGCAATCCTGTCCTCTGGCACCGGCAACTTAACAAATATCTACTGCTGCCCAAATGGGCAATTTTCCATGACACGTCTGGTGCTGTCACTGTTGGTATGAGGTCTTATAATCCAGAGAGTCGTCATGGGGAGGATTCCCATTTAAATCTCTCTGGGAAAGAGCCAAGCTCAGATAAGCCCAGACCGCAGCAACACTCCTACAGTCACTTTGGATATGAACATTTGCAAACCTGCTGATGAACTGCCTCCAGCAGGATGGAAGCCAAGGAGACAGTGGCGCAGCAGCAGCTGCAGGGATGGGAGCTCCTGGCTCCTCCAGCTCCGTACCTCCTAAAGAAGGAGCTGTTCTGGCACAGGAGAACTGGCAGCCGTACCTCCACCAAGGAGCAGATGGTGCAAGGAAGAAAAGAAAACCCACCAGCAATTTAAAAGCATTTAACAACTCTACACAAGCTTTTGGGTGGAAGCTTGGTGGTGGAAGATGAAGAACAGACCCTAGCAGTTGGTCAAGGACTTCTATGGGGTCAGAACTGAGTTTTCCAAGCTGGAACATGGCCAGGGGACTGGTCCTACCAGTCTAAGACCATAGCAGGACCCCATGTCCACAAACACCCAGCACCTTGGTTTTGCATCTCCTCTGGCAGAGCAGCCCAAGGGCCAGAGGGTCTCCCATTGCTTTGCCCTGGACAGACACCTCCTGTATCAGCCACCAGCTTCTTATGAGACCTAGGCTCTTCACAGCAGCTTCCCTCACACGCACTGACCCCATCAAATATACAAGGTGGTTGGCTAGTATACGCAGAACATTTGCAGCCACACTCCTTGTACCCTGCCTCTCCCTGACACCCATCTCTAGCTCCTGTGGCACAAGGTTCAGCTTCTTCATTTCCCTCACCCTTCTCTGATGCTAGAGCATGGGAGGGATGACATCTTCATTGCAATTTGGGCCTAAAGGATAAACACCCTCAAGGGCCTACAGTGCAAAAAGCAGGTCAAGTTAAGAAGAAACACTTGGTTTTACTATTTCTAAGTATGCAAGCAAGGACCCTCTCGCTGCCCTCACCCATCCTGCCAGGCTTGGGCAAGGGAGATCGGGTCATGGGAAATCATCTCCTCAGCCAGAGCCATGTGTTGATGAGGCAGGCAGAGATCATCATGGAGTAGACCACGGTCTCCTTCTGACGCCAGCTGTTGCACTGCTCCTCCAACAAGCGGAGCCTCTCCGAGATCCTTGACAACTGCAAGGGAAGCAGGGGGGCTGCCGTTAGCCCTGCAGCAAAGTGCAGGACAATGCCTACACCCCAGAGGCACAGGAAAACAAAGGACGGAGTTATGGGAGCTACTGTCTCCTTCAGATCCACCTTTTCTAGAGCAGCAGCTATCTCTGTGTGGGAGAATTAGCAGGAGTACCTCAGCTCCTGAGCAGATAGCTCAGGAAAAGGTCCTTCCCATCAGAAGAGCATCTGAGCCCTTTACTGCCAGCAGAAGGAAGGGTCTGGCTGTCTTCTGTAGTCCTACAGCCCCTTAGGTAGGAGCTGGCGGGGTCAGCGCACGTGTAAGTCCTCTGCCTGCTTGTCCATTAGCAGCATCAGTTGGAACGCTAGTTTGGCAATGCCAGCCCACCAGGACTGAACCACAGACCCCTGGAGCCTTCTCAGCCACCCTCGCGTGGCTTTCCCAAGAAACAGTGGCAGCACTTCACCATCTCACCTGCTTTCTCATTGCTGCCATCTCAGCCACCCCGACCTCCTCCAGTGTGCCCTCAGGGGCTGGGCCAGACTCCTGGAAGCTGGGGAAATAAAACAGAGATGCAGACAGACAAACACTGCTCAAGAGATGCAGTTTCTCTCCCACACTACAGCACTGCCATAAGGAGCCCAGATGTGCAGGTGGCATGTGTGTGCCCAGGATGCGCTGTCTGGATGCAGCATCAGCAGAGAGGAAACAGCACCTGCACAGCACCTACTCATCTCTTCTTAAGCCCCATCATGCATCTGCATAGCCCTCTGCCATGCACCCCATAGCGATTACAACAAAACATACAACACATGCCATGACAGACAACAGGAAAAACACATGCTTGCATTTCTTTAGAGGTCCAACAGAGAGAAAACATATTTATCGAGCACGCATTCACTATAGTCAGAGAAGTTCATTAAGGGTTGGATAAATCATCTTTAGAGCCAGTCAGGTAAATACATATTACAGGGCCAATGCCAAAATGGAGGGATGGCCTCATTTACATCAGCAAGTGAGGATCCTGCTGGTGGAAAGCAGCCATCAGTGGGGGGAACTACCTAAGCAGGTGCATCAGCCAGCAGAAAAGGGTCCTGTGTTTGCCAAGACAAGAATTTGTTCCTCTCCAGTATCTTCAGATACCCCAAGCTCACTTTCCCCAACCCCCTAACAAAAAAAAAAGAACAAACAAAAAAACCCTCAAAAAAAAAATCACACCATGACTTTTTGCTCTTATGACAAATATTACCTGCAACTTGAAACACAAACAAGCAATCCAAGCATGCACCACTTTATTCCATCCCTGGAAACAAAGGGGCCACCACTGGGATTAGCTACCGCACTGGCAAAGGCAACACAGACCACAGATCTCCAGGGCATCCCTTGGAGACACAGTCTTGCTGCAGGGCCCATAGCACTGAGCCACAAAATAAAGACACAAAATGAAGTAGATCCACAGTGAGAAAAATCAAAATTGCCACATTCGTTCTGTGTAGGGTAGCCCTACACATAATCAAAACTCCCCTGTGCACACCAGTAACTCGCACGGGCCCTCACTGATACTGTACAAGTTGACGAGTGGCTAACACCGC
>NW_010433817.1:4128-7831 GCF_000710305.1 Buceros rhinoceros silvestris | reverse complement strand
AGACCTGAGAGAGGAGACGGTATTTACTGCCTTTACTCAACATTATGTTGATCTCACTGAAGACAAGCCAAAACAGTGTGCAGAGATCCAGTGAACCTCTGTCTGAAAATACATCTGAGCGATATACCTCCATGTAACGTAGCTGCGGTGTAAAATGAAAGTCACAACAGAAAATCCAACTCGCCCCCACACAGAGCCATTAAAAAAAGAGCTTTTGACTGAAAAATCTCAGCTGATACAGGTGAACTCCGTTTAGAGCAGAGACTAGAAAGTACCTTCCAATGAGTCATACCCTTCAAGAGGTCACTGTCCGAGACCAGACTTTTCTTTACTAAAATTCCAGGACAAATGAGTCAGCTCAGTCTTTTTTTATTATTTTTATTGGTGCATAGGTGTACAAAGATGTCATACTGAAGAGATATACATCAGAAGTGATGCAAAGTACAAGGAAGAGGCTTTTCAAAGTGTCTGGGTGCAAAGGAAGATCAGGACCTGGGGAGGGGCCCAGGACGAACCCTACTGTATTACAGCAGCTTCACAAACTTCCACCTTTCATGGTACTGTGGCTTAAACCTCCTCTACTGCTGATGGGAGGAAGGAAAAGGTCTCAGGTAGCCACTAACCATATCTCTTGGCCTACCCAGACTTTGTTAAAAAATAAGTCAAGCCTATTGCAGTTAAAAGCAGAGACATCACTTCACATCATCTGCGGGCAGAAGTGAGCTCAGCTGCCTGCACCTCCTTGCCAGCTGGGGAGGGAAGGCGGGATGTGCCACTGACACACCACTGATGGATGCTCACTCTCCTTCCTTTCTGCCTAGAGGCTTTCATCAAGGAGAACTACAAGTATTTAGACACTCCTCTGGGTGCTCAACAGCCTTAGAGCAGTGGGGACACCTTGAGGCTGCAAGGATGCCTTTGAACATGCTAAATTTACTGCACTAGCAGGGACAGAAGTGTGGTGGAGAGAGTTGCTCCAGCACATCCAGAGACTGAAGTCATTGTCCACCTGCTCCAGTGAGCATGCAGGCACACCGCACCCTGGGCAGAGGCACTGGCTATGGGATGAGCAACTTGGGGCAGTCAGTTCATGGAAAAGGTTAATTATGAGTGAACAAGGTACAGCCAAGGGTACTGGGAACTTTCAGGAGAGGGTGTCTCAAAGACGGGACCTGGGTCAAGCCATCTGTTCTGGATTTTGATTCCCTTCACATATTTCTCTCCATCAAGCTTTGCAGGCACACAGAAAAGTTAGCACTTGCTCAGCAGTGACAGCAGCTAAATCCCAGCAATGTCATAGGCAGCATTCAATCACTCGAGGTGCCTGGGGCCCTGGTGTTAGGCTAAGCAGGAGACACAAGCTGGGCTGCGTTAGCAGGGAGCACCCAGCACCCAGGAGCTGCTGGGCCAGACACCTGGACCTGGCAGACAGGATAGGTGAGAAGGAGAGTCTGGGGCAGCCATACAGGACCATCCTGCTCCCGTGCCATGCAGCCTGTGGTTTACAGAGCTCATGCCTGGCTCCTGCCTTAGCAAGGCAAAGGCAAGTCCTTGCAGAATGACAGAGAGGTGGCTCAAGACAAGCTGAAGTCACCTGGATGGCACTGGGTCTTGCAGACAGTCCTGGACATGGTGGAAGAGCACCTGGCCCAGAAGGTACACAGTCTGGAAGATGTTCTGCATGGAGTAGATCCTGCCTGTCTTCGTGTGTAGGGGCAGCAGGGCACTGCGCGCGGGTCGGGAGCACGCATCTGGCCTGAGGTGCACATGGAATCAATCCTGTTATCTCCTAGTCTCATACAACACAGGAACAACCTGGTGTTTGGCACAACCTTCACCCCTTCAGAAGCTCCAAGCACCTCTGGGCAATGTAATCAGCACCCAGACCCCCAAGTGACCAGGTGGAAGAACCCTCTCTAGCAGTCCCCAGGCTCAAAGGCAGCTGCCCGAGTCCTCCAAACCCAGCCATGGCTGTGTGATAACCAGACCTCCAACAGCTGCTCTCACAGGGGTTGCAGAAAGCAGCTCTGCTGCCACCCAGGACAACCCTGGATTTCTAGGGGGGAAGATGGCTCTGCTCTGGGATTAAGTTAGAGACAATTTCTCCACTAGAGAATCTCCAGAGCACAAGGCCACGAGCAAAGGATCACTATTACCATGCTACTGCTCACAAGCTATGCTCAAAGAGCTGAAAAGCAAGCGTGCTCTTGCCCACTGTGCCTGCAAGACACCGAAAGTTTCAACAACCCTTGCAGAAATCCAGTTAAGCCCTGATGCCTCACTTGCCAGTGGTCACCTGCCTGTAGCCCCCAGCACTCTGCCACACTGGTGCTGGAACAGGAGAGTACGTTGCAAAGCAGTGAGAGGAAGACGGGCAGAGCCAGAGAGACTGGGACAAGCCAGAGTGGGCAGCAAGGTCCTCTTGGCCCAATGGCCAGGCAAGGACTGACAGTGTGCTCCCCTATGTGCATCCCCAGAGAAAGCTCATCACTCTGGGAACCAATGCAGTTGCCTTCAACACTGCCTGGCACAAACCTCTCTGAGACCAGAAGCCACATTACTCTCATGCAAGAGCAGGACTTGCGAGGCATTACCTTACCCCAGTCTGGGTACCCTGCCTCTCGGGGCACTGACGCCACAGAGAGAATCAAAGCAGCACAAAACACAGGAGATGCTGACCCCCACCCACCCCAGGTGGCTCTGGGTTTGTGCTTACCGCTCATGGCGCTGGCCCGGGCTGTGCAAGGCCAGCTGGGCACAGTCACCTGGACTCCTCTCCCGCCGTGACTTGCTGCCGAGATGGCCCTGTTGACATCAAACACGACCACGTTAGCGCAGAGACCCTGCACCAGAGAGCTCAGCTTGGTGCCCTGCAGTACCAGGAGCTCGTCAGCATGGGGAAAGCACTCAGTGGTGAGAGCCCCAGACTTGGTGAGTTGATGCTGGAGTAGATGGGGAGACATGCTCAGAGCAGGGTGAAGGTCACCAGCAAGGAGCCTGTTGATCTGATCTCTACTCAGATCAAAAATCCTGAACCTAACACATCCAGGAATGGCTCTTGAATCTCAGGGAAGTGAAAGCACTTGAGAAGGCAGATAAGCAGCTCCAGCAGCCAATCCAAGCCTTTCACTGCCCACGTCAGGGGTCTCTTGGAATTAAGTTTCACACAAGGTTAAAATGTGCTTTCAACTCTGACACCAGAACCCTTTATGCTGCAGTGATGAAACAGCTCCGTCTTGTACTTCATCCAGGAGAAACAGGGGTTGAAAAGGGGCTCCAAAAGTAGCAGAAGGAGTTATCTCCTTGGAGGTTGTGCAGGGACTGCACCTACCTCAGCCTATCTCCTGCTCACAAAATGCAGTAGGATTTGGCTGAACTGATGTCCCAGCACACAGGCATGTACTCGTTATGGAAAAGAAAGAGATCACACCATCCCTATATCCTCACTCCTATGACTCCTAGGAGGAGGTAGCACTCTGGAAGATGAATTCTGGCTTGGGATAACAGACCTCTGGAGAAACCCAGCACTGAGATTGCTACATCATCCCACCACAGACAACCTTTTCTGCTCTAAATACAATACCAATCGTTTGCATTTCTGGGAGCTTGATCTGCTGGCTACATGCAGAAAACGGAGCTCCCCAAGGCGAGTGGGCTGCGCGGAGGAGTCCGGGGACACGTGCACGACGACAGAGGGAACCTT
>NW_010433817.1:0-4002 GCF_000710305.1 Buceros rhinoceros silvestris | reverse complement strand
GCCTCAAACCAGCATCTGGTATGTCTACAGAGAGAAGAGAGGGAAGAATTAAACCAACCCAAATGCCCTCGGGACAGGAAAGAAGAGAGATCCACCCATGTAGGAGAGCCAACGCTGTGTCCAGTACCAGAGGTGCATCAAACACCATGTCCTACAGGGTGAGTGGCGGGACAGCCTGGAGAGACACAGACTGCAAAGCAGCCAGACACACTTCTCCAGGAAAGTGAGGGTTTGGAGCTGTTTTTCGGAGACAGGGCCTCTGCATACCAAGAGCAGGGAGCTGCCCTGGTTTTGGCTGGAATAGAGTTCATTTTTTTCCCCCTTCTTAGTAGCTAGAATAGTGCTGTGTTTTAGATTCAGTGTGGGATTTGGTATGAGAAGAATGCTGATAATATACTGATGTTTTTAGTTGCTGCTAAGGAATCAAGGACTTTTCAACCTCCCATGGCTTGCTGGTGTGCAGGTGCACCAGAAGCTGGGACGGAGCACAGCTAGAGCAACGGACCCAAACTGGCCAATGAAATATTCCCTCTCATGCAATGTCATGCTCAGTGTATAGATGAAGGTTAGCCGGGAGACTGGCTCTCCCTTCTGGGGTCTCTCTCTTCCAGGATTGCATTTTGGGATTCTCTTCTCCGGGACTGCTAACCAGGAATGGGTTGGGCCTCAATCGGTGGGCAGTAAGCAACTGCATTGCACATTACTAGTTTGTATATTCTGTTATTGCTACTGGCATTATATTTTTTTCAATATTAAATCGTTTTTATCTCAACCTATGAGTTTCCTTACCTCTACCCCTCCAATTCTCTACCCTACTTCCTGGGGTGGGAGGTACGGTGAGGAAATAGCTGTGTTGTGTTTGGCTGCTGGCTGGGTTCGAACCATGACAGGAGCCTACTAAAGGCCAAGAGGGAACCATAAGAGATGTGGAGGGAGATTCCCCCACATTTTACTTTTCACCTTTTGGAACTAAGACCCATTCTGCTTTCTGTTGGTCATCTTTGCTCACCTCTCCCCGATTATCTCTCCACCATCCTGTCCTACTTTCAAGAAGAAAGCTGACTACAATAGCTACCCCTGTCCTCTCATCTTGTAAAGCAAGCCACCGAGGGCCTTGTAAATGGATCCTACTCCATAGGATGTTGTAGAGCCCCACCAACCTTCATCCACCCCAAAAGACAACCCAGGTCATTACCTGCAAGAGAAATCCTATCAGGGATGTGCATCCGAAAGGAAGGAGGGACATCCTCTGACACTGGCTTCTCATCCACAGGGCTGAAGCTATCTGCTACCTTCAGCCTGTTAGGAACCTGCATCCTTTGACTGATGGCTTCTGTGAAGAGCAGGTCACAGTGGACTCGGTTTAGGTCCAGTCCCCAAAATGGCCACATCTTTTTTGATTTCCTCAGACTGCTTGAGCACCCTGGTGTTTCACAGAGAGGAGAAGAAAGCTGAGCAAAAGTGGGAGTAAGCAGCTCTTCCAAACTGGCACCTGCAGGACAACACATGTGCTGTAAGACAACTAAAACACAGGCAGAAACAACCCAAAAGACAGACACTGTCAGAGTTGTCCCAGGGAACAAAGACCAGCTGACGGGGCAAGGGTGCAGGTCCACTGCAGGTGGGAACTCCTGCCTGGCAGGAGTGAGAAAGGAGAAAACTCCTGCATGTCTGGGAAGCAAAGCATGACCTCAGCACCTATTGTCTCAGCTGACAGCAAATAAAGGCCAATAGTTCAGCACACCTGTAGGAGAAGAGCAGTGCCATGTACCCTAAACACTAGTGAAATAAAATTATTTTCCATCCAGAAATAAAGCATCTTGGAGGGCTGGAAGCAATTTTTGTGTTCATAAATCTTCAAGGAAAAATAAGGTTTTCTAAAAACAAAACACACATTTTGGTGATAACATTCCAGGTCACCACAAGAAGAATCTGAGCACTAAACGGTTCCTCCACACACACATTCGCTGCAGTATCTCCCAGGGCCATACCTCATTCTCCACCTGATCCAGCACCCACCTCCTCAAGCGACCCACACCAAGATGAACAAGACGGACTTTGCCCAGAGCAGAGCTGCCAGGAGCTGAACCATCCTCCCAGAGAGGAAGGAAAAGCACATGTTAACTCCACGAGGCCAGCATCTGCTCAGCTCTCTTCCAGGAGAGGACTGGCAGCGAAGAGGATTCAGTCACCAGCTCTTTCTGCTCCCGGGGGGAGGTGACAGCAAGAGCAGGGCAGGGGACAGAGATACCATCAGCGGGCTTTGCAGTGCTCAGGATGCACAACTGCCCCATGCCTCAGTTTCCTCTCTGCCAAGCCCCAGGGCTTTGAGAAGTGCTCTGGGGCCACAATGTCCTAACTCTTTCTCTGACCAATGAGAGGAGAGGACAATCGATGCACATCTTTGGAGACAAAAAAACCCCACAGACAAGGAGAAAACCTCCACAAGAGAGGGCTGCAGAGGCTGGCAGACCCCAGCTGGACCCCAGCACAGCCCTAGCAACCCAGGCGTGCCACATGCATGTACAAACCCCCTGTACCTTCCTTGCTGCCATCCTTTGAGCTCACCATGCCCAAAAGGTCCCCCTTTGCTTCCCGGTTAGAATCTCCGCCACAAGAGGGGTCACCGCTCCAGCACAGCCCAAACAGCCAGAGGAAGAGGTTTTCCTCTTACAGCCTCAACAGGGGAAACAGGAGGAGGCAAGCGAGCGGGAGCCTGCGGGGACCTTGCTGCCTTTGATCACATCTGGGGATGACATTTAGCAGCCAGATATCTCGACCCTGCGTTTCAGACCCTCTCGCCTGCCCCAGCACCCTGCCATCCTCTGGGATATCACCCAGGGAAGAGGAAGCACTGCTTCCCAAAGCCTGAAGGACCACAGGAGACGTGGCCGACCAAGCTCCTGATGCTGTCCTCTGCAGCAGCTGGGCCCTGTAACTCCAGGCACACAAGAGCAGCAGAACCAGCTCTACATCAGCAATAACCAGCACTTCAGTGATCACCTGCCTTGTACAGCTCTCTCCTCCTCTGTCATTAAAATCCTTTCAATTAAAGAGGTAGAAATCAGCTGCAGCATCAGCGGCAGCAATTTCCAGCTCTACAGAGATGAGACCCGAATTTCTGCAACTAGGTACCCCAGCTGTCCCACACTTTCTCAACCACCCTGCCCAGACCAATACATGGGTGTCACAACACACATGCACCCTGCTTCTCCCTAAAATCTCAGAGAAAATGGATTTTTGCAGGAACCACCCTCTCAGGAGTGGGCCAATAAGTCCTGGGACAGTCCCAGTGTCAGTCCCACAGGAGAAACCTGCATCAGACAGCCAGCGCCACAGTCCACAACCATGGAGAAAACCCTCTTTCACATTTTTTGGTGCTTTAGAGGAGCGAACACTCTGTGTGTCACTTTCTCAGCCTGCTCTCCAGGAAACCACCGTGTATTAATAACAATAAATCTGGAGAGGGCAGGTCGGTTCATTTTCGAATCACCTATGAAACTGCTGAAGCTCCCAAAGAGCAGAGAGATAGGAGCAAGAAGCAGGCTCTGAGAAACAAAGCTATTAAGAAAAAAAAATCATCTGTCAAAACCCATAAGAATAAAATGCTTAAGTGGATCGAATTTCTTCCTTTAACTTTCTTTTACGGCTTTTTCTAGCTATTACCACACAACCCTCCTCGCCGGGAGAGTAAGCTTCTCAGCCTCTGCTTTGGCACCTCAGCTTCTGCACTTGCAGCCACGGGGAATTTCCGGCTCACCAAGCCTGTGAGTAAGTTTATGTCGTGCAGGATGGGAAAACCTGCCGTGGGGAGGGAAATCCCACAGCCTCCCTTTCTTCGTCCCTCTCCAGCCCAGCGTGCTCCTCCTTTCAAGGCAGGCGGGGGTACCAGCCCGCTCCAGCACCCCCTCTCAGCCCCTGCGAGAGGCGCTGACCTCGCTCACGGCTCTGCCCCGGGGGCCGTGCCTTGTCACCGCCACACAGGGGCTAACAGGGTTTTGT
>NW_010433816.1:0-7509 GCF_000710305.1 Buceros rhinoceros silvestris | reverse complement strand
AAGGAAGTCTAGCCCAAACCGGGACAATAATTAAATTAGTAATTGAATTAGTAATTAAACATTTAAAAGCATGCTTAACCAAATTACAGAATGGATAAAGATTAAATGCAATACTCAGACCACCTATTATGACTCATATACATCGAAAGAAGGCACCACAGTTCCTTCTCTCCATTAACTGTACAGAAGACATGGCTGAGTTGACAGAAAACAGGACAAATAAGTCATCGGTGTCTTGACCTTAGAAGGCACAGTGGATGCTTAAGCCTGCCTTACATTACCTAGAATGTAGTTTGAATCAATCTTAAATTGCTACTATCATTTTTGTTTCAAGTATAGCTCATGTTAAAGGTACTTCATGGACCAAAGTTAATTTTTCATGTTACTGTTTGGGGAGTTCTGACATGAAATTCTATTCCCCGTAATGTAAATGAGTTATGCCATTGAATTAAATGGAGATAGGAGGTCACCCCCGGCAGAGAGGTCCATTACAAACTGATATCAAAACTGTTTAGATAAATATTTTGAAGGATTTGTTTATCCAGATGTTTCTCTGATACAGAGTGATTGTTTTAACCACTAGAAAAGCTGTATGAGTATTTTTCCCTCTCTGAAAATCTATAGTTCTTTAAAACTTGATCTCTGTGTACAAAATTAAATGTATGGCATTCTTTCGAAACGTATTAGAATATATTAGATTTTCTCACTCCTCAAACTTTATCCTCAATGTTTAGAAGTCACTTTAATGTAACCATATAATTAACATTGAATAATTTGAAGTATATTTAACATTATATGAAGATTATTTAACATTGAATAATTTGAAGTAGATCGCAGAGTAATGAAGAACCATACAGGTACTAGAAAATAAAACACCATCACCTTTGATTTTGTTCCCGGTTAGCATGAGGTCTTGATGTTCCTTTCCTTTTGCAAGGCTGTAGGAGATCAAACAGAGGAAATATGAAGGCCCTAAGGTAAAATATAGTGACTTTCCTGGTGTGATCCCATTTTCTTTTATCTGGAAAGACTCTGTTAGGTGGTCTTACTTTGGACAACAGGATTCTCATATCCGAAGTAAGAACCTCAGACAGAAAAGATTAATTTTCTCTATTCCCCTACTGATAATATCTACATGACTTCCATCTGCAGTTCATCCTGTGTTCAGCACTTCAGTCTTCTTATTTTAACCAGCCAAGTATTAAATAAAAAAAATAAAAAAAAAAAAGCTAGAACCTGACAGTAATTTTGTTGGCTTATCTGAGATAGAGAGAAATACTACTGACTCACAATAACAGAGGCAAAAAATATTTCCTTCCTTCATTCTTTCTGAATTATTATACAGATTTTTATAACAACTATGACACAAATACTCCAAACTTTTGTCCTAGATGATATACTGAGCCTTTGTTCCTAATGCTTGAAATTTTATAAGTGAGTCTTGTGCTGGTCATGACAACCTCCAGTCTCCTATGCATGGATGGTCCTTTCCAAGCATGAACAAGTGTAAATAACATACAGAAAAATCTTTGTATTTACATACATCTTTTTCATCATATAACCTTTTTCCCCATACCAAAACAGTAAGAACATTTATTGACAAAATCACTCACTCTACTAAATGAAAAGTTTGCAACTGTGAGAGGTTTGGATGATCAAGCAAGTATAAAATAAGCTGGAATGAGTTCAGGTTGCAAAGCAGAAGAAAGTTTCAAATAGTCCTGGTGGGATTCTAGGATAGACTTTGAAATAAGAAGGTGGAAAAGTACTATTAGAATGGACCTGAATAAATGCAGGCTAAATTTGTGATAATTTAAGAACCAGGCTCAGGATTCTGTTTCTACCATAAAATATTTGAAACTTAACTGGGTATTGAAGAGCTGATGAATTTAATGTGATTCTACAGCTCAACAGTATGTTCATTGAATAGATCAGAGTGATTTACCTCTTATTTACTTAGTTTAAACGCATAAAGTTCATCACATTGACCTAAGTGACATAGGATATTTTCTCAGTTTTATTTTCCTTATTCCATCTAATATTACAGACTAAGTTCACGGCAGTATTTGCAGCAGTGCTTATCAGAAAATTGATTGAGTTCATTAAAAGCAAGTGAAAAATTATGGAAATTATTGTATTTCTCACAGTGCTGGGAAATACAGAATATGGCATGCTCCACAAGATGTTTTCTAAATTACTTTAAGAAGTACATTTCACAAAATCACAGAATCATCTGGTTGGAAGAGACCTTTAAGATCATTGAGTCCAACCGTTCACCCTGCACTACGAGGATCCCTAAACCATGTCCCTCAGCACCACATCCACTTGCAGGGATTGGGACTCCATTACCTCCCTTGACAGCCTGTTCCAAAGCTTTACAACCCTCTCTGTAAAGAAATTTTTCCTAGTATCCAACCCAAATCTCCCTTGGTGCAACATGAGGCCATCTGTTCTCGTCCTGTCACTTGTTACATATGAGAGGAGACTGACCCCAACCTCGCCACAGCCTACTTTCAGGTAGTTGTAGGGAGTGATGGGGTCTCCCCCGAGTGTCCTTTTCTCCAGACTAAACAATCCCAGTTGCCTTAGCCATTCCTCATAAGACTTGCTCTCTAGACCTTCCACCAGCTTCACCGCCCTTCTGTGCAAACATGAGAGCATTTGTACAAATCTGATGACTATTATCTGTGTTTATCAGGTTATTCTGACTCCTCGAAAAAAAAGGTAGGCCAAAATACCAGTTTTGGAAGAACATTAAATAACTTTGGTACATCATACCAGTTCTGGACTGTAACTCACATTCACCTACTAATGTCTGTGTTTCATTGCATTATTAATTTCTTCAGTATTGCTTAAAACAGTTATGATGCTCAGGCACAAAGGTTTCCACTATTCCCATTTGTGTAGTTATAAAATATGTGTACAGCTAAGTTGGTGTGAATTTTTATCATTTTTTTTTTAAGCGGGGATTTGGAGTTGGTTATTTAATATATGTAAAAGTATGGCAAGGTTTTTTTACAATTTTCATTTCATAACATGATGACATTATCTGTCAGAAGAAATGAGTACACCGTATCACCTATACATATATTTCTTTGATAAAAGTATTGCAGTAACTCTTTGCAGGAAACTTGTATTTTCAGAGCTTCATGATTCATCTAAAATATGTGCATACAGCCTATGCAGAATTCTAGAAAGTCTCAAGTTGCATTTTCTTTAAAAATACACTATGTAATGGATAGAATATATATATATGTATAAATACTTGCATAGTCTGTATGACATTTAAAATAAGTTTTAGTTATAGCATCATTATTAAACATGAAAAAGGCAAAACCTGACAATATACATGCTCATCATAAAGGAATTATGATTTTATAATTTTTGCATCATTTGAGTCATTTAATCTATTCTAATATGACAGATTCTTTTTATTTTTCCAAATTACTTTGACTTTAAAGACTATGGAATGTTCACCATATATAGAACAATTTTGGATTATGCTAATTTTTACAACACAAATGCAAGGCCTTGCTGACCATCAGTTCTGAGCATGAATACAAGTTATAAAACATCAGGCAAATATACTGGCAAACATATCGCTTCTGTGTCATTTCAAACTTACACATTCTGGGGGTTGTTCTGGGTTTCTAAAGCTGAAAATATTTTCCAACTGAACTATAGAATATCTTTAAGATGCACATTGTTATTTCTAAGGGTTTGGTAAATAAAGAGTTCCCAAATTTACTTTGGAAAGGTGTTCAGAGCTTTATAGATGGTATCCATTATTTAATATTTTATTTTGGACCTCTGGAAGATGTCCCATACAGTCACTGAAACTTGTATTTCAAATTATTTAAACTTCTGAGGTTTGACATATGTCTGTAACGATATAGGATTATCATAGATGAAATTTGAAGTCTAGCATAGATGGAAAAGGATTTATGCACTGGACATTTATTTGTCTTTGGTTTGCATGGCATGTACCCAGGCTTTCCTTGTAGAGAGTTTTGCTGCTCCTTGGTCCTAGATAGAGTAGTGCTGCTGCGGTTTTTAATGTCTTTGGGAAATGTAGTACAGGAATTTGGTCATCTTTATTCTGCTTTGTAACACTTAATTTTTACAGATTCTTTAGAAGCTTTGTCATAGGATCATAGGACACGCCAGCAGCAAATGCATGTCAGAAATCCTACTAGTGCCTCTCTCCACTCTGGGTTCCAAGTTCAGAGTCCTCATCTAAGACGAGACATTTTCTTTTAAACATTGGTCAGGTTGTTGCATGCTTTTTGTATTTTTTTGAAATCATATTTAAATCATGTATTTCACTTTGTGCTCGTTGTCTCTTTTCTACTCACAGGGCATCACAGAGAAGAGTCTGGCTCCATCTTCTTTACTCCGTCTCAAGCATTGACAGTCATTGACACATTGACAGTCATCAGTCAGCCTCCCTGAGCTTTATCTTCTCTGAATTATCAAGCATTCAGGCTGTCATGTAGGAGACCACAAAATAAATTTTGCAGATAGTAGACTAGGTAGTTCTAGGTGTGCTGGAGGCAAGGGAGAACACAGGTCTGAGCAGAAAATAGCATGCACAGCCAGTTCTGAAAGACAGAAATGATGTCATGGTTAGAACAGTAAGCTACGAATGAAGTTGTGGATTTCAGGCTTCATTTTCGGGAGTATGGAAGCTGTTTTTTAACTGAACTAATGAAAGTTCTGTGACAATCATAGATGTAGTATTTGGTTGGACTTAACCTTTTATTGTGCCTGACTTTCAATCCACATTTAAATCTTTCCTTACAGCTAAGAGTGATTTAACAAGAATCTAATTATGTTAATGAAAAAATGGCCCTCTAGGAATAATCTCCCAACTAAATTGTTCATGTTTGCCTTATAGAAGAAGATACAAATATCAAATTTATACTGTGCTTCAGAGAGAGAGAGAGGAAAAAACTGCTAGGGGATGAAGATTCTTTTCTGGATATGAACATAGCTTGTAAGGTTTTAACCTTGAGTAAAGTCAATCTACTTAAGGAATTACAGAAAGCAGCTAGAAAAGAAAAGTCATTTAATGTAGGCCAAAAATAGCCCACAACTAGCAGAACTGTAGCTGAGTTTGAGCCTGTAGTTTCCAACACATTTATAGAACAGGCACTTCCATTTTATTGTTTAAACTATAATCAGGCTTTAAATTATTAAAGCGTGGAGTAAACCTGACAGATGGATTCTGTGCTTGTCAATCAATTTATCCTGATTTGTAAGAGTTACCAGCCAGATTAAATAAAACTCTGGCTCTCACATTGTGGAAACTGGCACAAGATTGAACAAACTCACCTCACCTCCAAGCCCCGTCAACATTCTGGACATAGCATGAGCTTCCACAATGCAGAAACCAGACAGAGTTTTTGTTGAAACTGGCCTGGAGATACTGTCTTTATTAGGTTTGTTGGAATTGTGTTGTTATCATTTCATAAATTCTGTAGCTAACAATAGAAGCCTAAATTTTTTGCAGTTTTCTATTATACAGAAATCTTCAAACTCCTGAGCAACAATTTATCCTCATTGACGTTCAGACCCATGACTGAACTCTTTTGGAACTTTTTTTACAGGCTTTCTGCTTTATTTTGGTTGTTTTTTTTTTTTTCTTGAATCACTTATGTATCCATTATTGATATATGATACCAGTTCTTATATACATTTTTTTTTCTTTCATTAAATAGCTAACATCTCTTTTTTCTCTAAAAAGTGAAATAATGTGGAAATCTAGCTTTCAAGTCCCTGTCCAACAAAATATATATGTAAATTACATCATAGTGAACATAAAAATTGTTAAAGTACCAGAGATATAACTCAGAAGGGAAAGGAGAATGAATTGTCTTTGATTGCATGACTTCATGGAATTAAAAACTACAGGTCACAATTAAATAAAAATGAGTTCTGAGACAAATGAGTCACAAATGTACCAGGAAATTTTCTGTGAGCATCAGCACTGGGAATTTAGGGTTGGAATTGCTGCAGAAGAGAGGTACCTCAGATTTCATTTCCTAAAACAGGTCTCTGAAAGGGCAAAAGCAATTTCTGTTTGTATTATTATAGTAGCATTAAAAAAACCTGACATGCTTAGGCAATAACATTCATGAATAATAGAAAACAGCATGTGATTATTCAGTTATTAGAAAGAGAGATGAAGGGGGAAAAAAGTAAATTCATTCTAAGCCACATAAACCTCAGGGGAGGTCTGCTTCAGCTGAAACGCCTTCCGTACTACTTGCCAGCTAAAGTCTGTCCCTTGGGAAGGATGCTACTAGTCACTGCCCAATAAACATCTCTAATGAAATCTAAAATTTTCTCCAAATGGAGACATTCCACCTAGGGAAAGCAGGGGGTGAGAGTAAGAGTTCTATTTCTATTCCTTTTCTCCTGATTGCTATGGATCATGGCATTCACTTTCAGATTAAAAACATTCCCTTTGTTCATATGTGAACATTGGTATGTGAACCAAGTATCAGAGTTTCTCACATAGTCAAGAAAGACAGCATATCTGATACACACTGCAGAATGACTCTGACCAAAGAATCTTCCTACAGCAATGACCAACCTATCCCAGTGCTGCCTTCAAAGGTAGTGTTAGTGCAAGCTGATCACAGAATCACAGAATGGAAGGAGTTGGAAGGGACCTCTGGAGATTATCTGCTAAAGCAGATTCACCTAGAACAGGTTACTCAAGATCTCATCCAGGCAGGTTTCAAATATCCCCAGGGAAAGACACTCCACAACCTCTCAGGGCAGCCTGTTCTAGGGCTCTGTCACCACCAAAGTAAATAATTTTTTCCTCATGTTCAGGTGGAACTTCCTGTGTTCTAGTTTGTGCCCATTGCCCCTTGTTCTGTCTCTGGGCAGCACTGAAAACAAACTGGCATCATCCTCTTGACACCTATCCTTCAGATATTTATAAGCATTGATAAGATAGATCCCCTCTCAGTCTTCTCTTCTCCAGGCTAAATGGACCCAGGACTCTCAGTCTTCCCTTATAAGAGAGATGCTCTTAATCATCTTCTATCCCTCTACTGGACTCTCACCAGTAGCAGCTTGTATTTCTTGAACTGGGGAGCCCAGAACAGGACATACTACTCCAAATGTGGCCTCATTAGGGCAGAGTAGAGGGGAACAAGAACCTCCTTCTACTTGCTGGCGACACTTTTCTTAATGCACCCCAGGATACTATTGGACATCTTGGTGATCATAGCACACTGCTGGCTCATGGTTAACTTGTTATCCACCAGGACTCCCAGGTCCTTCTCCATGGACCTGCTTTCCAGCAGATCAACCCTTAATCTGTACTGGTGCATGGGGTTTTCTCCCCAGGTGCAGGACCTTGCACTTGTTGCATTTCATTCTGTTCCTCTCTGCCCAACTGCAGCCAGTCCAGCTCTCACTAAATGGCAGCACAGCCTTCTGGTATATTGACCACTTCTCCTAGATTTGTATCATCAGCAAACTTGCTGAGGG
>NW_010433815.1:11444-11903 GCF_000710305.1 Buceros rhinoceros silvestris | reverse complement strand
GGGAGACCCGCGGTGACCTAAAGCTTTGGGTCCCAGCGTCTTGTGCCTCTGAAATGCAGCTTTTCCTCTCAGTCGTCCCTGCAGGATGACCCTTAGAGCAAAGACACCCACCGACCATGAGGCCAGACCCCAGGTGGGCTCTGGAGGGACCCAGGAGCACCCTGTCCCACCCAGCCCTGAACGTCTGCGATTTCTCCGTTGGGGACACGGTGATGCCACAATTTGCTGTGTTCTCCGCTCGAGGGAGCGGCAATTCCTGGCGCTGGGTTATGCCTGGCCCCGCTCACCGGCTGCTGACCCGTGATGCAGGAGACCTGGCGCTTACCCCGCTGGGTGATGCTGTTTTCCGTGCCTCAGTTTCCCCCAGCATGGAAGGGCACTTCAGGCAGTGGGACAGTGAGCCCTGGTTGTTCCCCTCCTCCCCGTGCAGCCAGCCCCACTCTGCCCAGTGCCAGAGGA
>NW_010433815.1:10053-11432 GCF_000710305.1 Buceros rhinoceros silvestris | reverse complement strand
GGGGAAGCAGCTGGGGCCGCCCGCGCACGGGGAGCATGCAGCCCTTCCTCGCATGAGACCAGGACTCCTTCTCCTTCCCCTCCACTGCTGGACTGAGTCACGGCTGCTGCGTCACGCAGCCCCTCTGGCCGGGAGCCTCCTAACGAAGTGAAGGCAATTGGTTCTCGGCAGCCAGCTGCTCCTGGCCACCGGCCCAACGGGCTGAGCTGGGGGGAAGGTGTTTGAGGTGCCGGGGCAGGAGTGGGGACAGGGATGCTCTGTGGAGGCACCTGGAGCAGGAGCTAAGAGGATGCTGCATCCCAGGGAGGTGGCCGCGGTCGTGCCCATGTTACCGGGCTGCTTTGGTTCTCCGTGGCGGCAAAATCAAAAGCCCAATTAAGGGGCTGATTGTGGGGCAGCATTTGTTACCTCCAGTTCTGTTCAGGCTGCGATGCAGAAAGATGCTGGAGAGGCAAGGTGTGCTCGACCCCCTGCTCCCCACGGGCTCTCTGCTCCTGCTCCGTGGACAAAACCACTGTCTGAGGGAGCTGGGGGTACTGAGCAGCACCTTGTTTTCCACCCAGGCTGGGCCGCTGGCAGCTGGATGCCCTCCCTGCAGCCAGAAAACCTTTTGGCTACGCAGACTAGGAGCACTCCTCGCCACTCCCAGCTTGCCCTGTGGCCTCTGTGCTGCCCCACGGATCATGGAGGTCCAAAATCCACCTCCACGGTGGCTTCGGGGCATGATGTCCCCATTGCCCAGGATGGTCCCTAAAGCTGCTCCCCACTTCACTCCAGGGGAAGGAGAGGCTGGGGGGCTCAGGGCAGAGCTGGCCCATGGCAGGGGACCCTCAAGTCTTCCCACTCTCTGCTGTGCCCTTAACACAGATTTTAAGCACCTCCAGGAGCCTGGTGTCCCCCTGAGCACTTCAGAGAAGCAGAGCTGAGGCAGCTCCTCTGCTCTCCTTGGCCAAGATGGGTCTCACTAAGGCCACGGTTCTGCCCAACCCTCCCTGGGTCTGAGCAGCTCGCTCTGGTTTAATGGCTTATCATGGAGTAACGGGCAGTGTTCTTGGGCCAGGGCAGCGTTCGGGGTGAATTTTCTCCTTCGAATAAGCCTCACACACACTCCAGGGCAGCGGCCACGGAGGTGGGACCTCGGGTGGGCTGGGAGCACCCGCTGCACAGTGGCTGTTGATGCAGCGTGTGTTGAAGGAGAAGTTCCAGGTGAAGCCCAGCTGCTGGCAGCTTCCTCGGTGTTTTATCATACGGCTGAGGGGGGCTTTTCCTCTGTGTGTTTGGATTCAAAGACACTTTGACCAAAACAAGGCGACGCGCTGTGAGCAGTTTGGCTGGGGCTGGATCGGCCCCGCTGGGGTGGACACTCGCTCAGGCTCAAG
>NW_010433815.1:9533-9964 GCF_000710305.1 Buceros rhinoceros silvestris | reverse complement strand
GTGCCGCCCTGTGAGGAGTTTGGCTGGGGCGGCATCTGCCCCGCTGGGCTGGACACTCGCTCGGTCTCCAGTTTCTCCTCCTCCAGGACAGACTGGTCATATTTATAATGGAAAAACCCCAGGCGGACACAGGAGCCTTTTAGCTTCCTGCCAGCCTCTGCTGTAAGGTAAAATATCTCAAGGACACTACAAATTCCTTGAAGGTGGCACCTCCCTGCTGGGGCCGTGGCTGCTGGGAGGGGCTGGGGCAGCTTCGTCCTTGCGGTGCTAGAAGGGCAGCCCAGGCTCCTTTGAGACCTGAGCGTTTTCCAGGGCTTGGTGCCAGGTCCTGAGGTCTTGCTGGCCACTCCTGGGGTGCCACGCTCACCCTAAACCTTTCCCTGGGCTGTGTCACCTGCGTGTCTTCTGCCTCCAGCTCCGGGGCTGCTGTG